>NC_065508.1:36214719-36234892 GCF_006386435.1 Epinephelus moara | reverse complement strand
ACACGAGAGGAGTGATGTACTGTATATCGTCACGGCTGTGATTCGGTCATAGTACTGAAGACAATTACAGCCGTGACGATATACAGTATAACATCACGACCTCAAGTGTTTTATACAACAGTTCAACAACAGCTTAAACAGCAATGCTGAGTAAGGAAATGTTAACAAAAGGTGATGAAATAAATTATTTAAGTATGTTATGTAGCTCCGCGAAAACAAACATTTCCCCCAGTCTGTCGCCAGGTAATGCAGCCCACATGCCAGGAACTCACAAGCTACATTGTATTTACATTGATCTGCAACTGTGTAACTTCGTCCAGTTTGGCTGATGAAACGTTGGCAAACCTGGATGTTGGCACAGCCCGATTCAGCTTCCTCGTCCTCTCCTGACGACCACTCATAATTTAATTCAAATGTAATTTTGGGGAAAATATCCATCTTCTTGGTGTAACGCTATAGTGTCCGTTTGCGTCAATGTAGCGAGTGTGACAGTTGGTTAATTAATGGTTTTATTTATATTTATAACACCTGTGAGCGGGGTGATTTTACTGTTACATGTCCCAGTGATGTTGTACTCTATATCAGCACTCACGGAATGCCTCTCGTCCAGTCAAATTACTCGGTCGAAACTAACTGTTGTATAATTGCCTATAGCGCATCAGTAGGATTGTTATTTTGGTTATGACTGATGTACGATAATTCCCCTCAAAATACGATAATTTTGAGCTTCTGGTACGATAATCCTACATTTCCCATCTGGCAACGCTGCGCTGAGCAAATTAAAATTTTGCTCTCGCGAGAACTCTGGATTTCCAGGGTAGTGTTGAGATGCGAGCTGTGTTGAATTTCTCAACATCAACAGTGAGCTGTAGAAGGGAAATCTGCAGATCTGGGGGAGCTACTGGGTGCTCTCAAAACTCAAGGACAATATATCTAAACTTAAACTAAGGTTGAAAAAATCAAATGACTAGATTTTCACTTTGTGCTTTAAAGGAGAAGATTGTTTTAACAGATTTTTACTCGTGTATTAAATATCTGGGCTCCATTTCCCAAAAGTAGTTTAAAGTGTATTCAGCATTATCTTCAGCACCATTGACAGCAGATGTTAAGAAGCTCTCTACAGAATGTGTACTCTTAAGTGCTGCTTTGGGAAATGTGTGTTGAAATTTTGTAGAAATGCTTGTAGAAAACCTCTTAGATGGATTGTTTTGGGGATACCACACAGTCAAAGCCTCAAGGTTCCCAGGCTCAGGTGGTTGGTGGTTTGATCCCCAGCTCCTTTTGCCCACATGTTGAAGTGTCCCCCAACTGCCCTGACTTTTAGCTTCAGCACCGTGGCTCTGTGAATGTGTGTGTATTGATGAGTAAGAGGCAAATTGTAAAGCACTTTAGATAAAAGCACTATAGCCTTTTCAGTATTTCACTAAGACCTTGATCTTTCCTTAACCTTGAGCATAAAACATTTCTCATACAGTGAACAAATATGGAGATAAAACAAATAAAAAAAACATTTATAGCATACATTGCAACATTTTCCACATGGTCAACAATAAATGTTTGTTGTGCTGATAAAAAAAAAAAGTGATTTAACTGGTATTAACATTTCCTTAAGAATCCGCCTGTTTTCGGTATGGGTCAAACAAACTCGCTTTTCACACGGGGCCTGCTGTTCATTTCTCTGTGAGACCAAAAGTCAGTGGAGTTATTTTAATAAAGATATAGTGTGTCAGTTTGTGTAGCATGCTATGCGAGTGACGTATGTCACTTGACGTAATATTACATACGTAATATGTACGTTAGTAACAGACATGGTAATTTTAAGCCAAACCGCGTTTTTTTTAACTTATGTATAAATAAGGAATGCACATAACTATTGCTTGACATAATTAGAAAATACAATTTTAATTCATATTGTGCTCTGTTATGTTCACATTACGCAGATGCCTTTGAAACGCGTAAATTACACATGACAAAAGATTAGATATAACACATTTAGCTAAATAAGTTGCCAATTAGCAGATATAAGTTTCAGATAAGGTTTCTTAAAAATGTGAATTTGTTATTCAAACTGATTTAATACATGTGTTTTCTACATTTCTGGCATTCCGTTCCCACTTGAATCATTTAGGAGAGAGAACACTAAGCTATCAGTGATGGCTGTCAGACTGTACAGCCATTTAACACTTAATATAACATGTACATCACCGTACCTTAGAAGTTTGCTATTGACTGCTTCAGTGAGGGCATGTCACTGTCTCTGTCAGAGATAATTCCTGACTGAGAAGTCTCTACAATGATGCAAGCAATGCGCCCATCTGCAGCTATGACTGGCAAGAGCCTCCTCCTGTGGCTGTTGTGTTTGTTTTTTGTTGTTGTTTTTTTGTGTAATTATGTGCTTTTTTGCATCAAGTTTCATATCGAATCATTTTTGTACCTCTTGGATGGTTCTTACAGAGGACACTGAGTTAATGGCACCTTTTGCTGCCCTCTAGCTATTTGATTTACCTGTCCCTGTCACACCACTACTAACAGAATAAAATAAAATGTTTTTCTCAGCTCCGCTTCACCTGAAATAACTTCAGTCTCAGTGTCAGATTGTTTTTTCTTTCTCTCTCTCTCTTTCTTTGTTTGCTCCATGTTCACAGTTCGATAAGATGCACCTATCCATAGTAATTATCACCTCCATACATGGTGGTCACTGTTTATTCATGGACAGGGATTTATGCTAATTGCTGACTAGCGAGAGCTTGCTGCCTGTTTACAATTGATAGGCATTCATGAACATACACACTTGCCAACAGTCTTATCCGAGTTTTCCACGTGTTCATAAATCAGGTGTAGGTTTTTAGAACCAAGAATTTTTATGTGCAAATCTACTCACATATTTACTAACATTTCATGAATAAGACCCAAACTCTTTTACCTATGTTGTAAGTTTATTTTGAAAAATACTATATGCACATACAGCCTATTCTCATTCCCAAGTTGTCAAATACGGTAGCTTTGTCCATGACTTCAGCGTTAGATACCAATGCCAAAAGTCACCTTTCGCAGTGGTATGATATGCTGCTGGGCAGCATCAGCTTGTGACTTGGCAGGCCCGAATCTTCCAGTGTCTTATTATACACCACCGGTTAGCCTGATGGCACCTGTCCCGGCAGTTTATCAGAATCAGAATCAGAATCAGAATCAGCTTTATTCACCAAGTATATGTGTACATACAAGGAATTTGACTCCAGAAGACTTGCTCTCAATGTACCAGAATTGACATAAGTACTCAAAATTTAGGCAAGAAGTTGAATATACAGAAATATACAATATACAAAAAATATACAAATATACACCAAATAAAACATTTTTAAAAATACAATATACAAGGATGCAAGTGTTGTTTGTCCTGCCACTTGGTGACTGTTAGTAGTTCATCAGAGCGCTCTGTGCTCAGTGCTCTGTAGCACCTACTGGAGGGGAGAAGTTTAAACAGATTGCGTCCGGGGTGTGAGGGGTCTACAGTGATGTTTCCTGCCCGTTTCCTGACCCTTGAGCGGTACAGGTCCTCGATGGAGGGAAGATCAGTGCCAATTATCCTCTCTGTACACCTGTGCAGTCCATTTCAGTCTGTTCCTGTCCAACTTGGTGGCAGATCCAAACCAGACGGAGATGGATGTGCAGGGAACAGACTGGATAATGGCTGTGTAGAACATGATCAGCAGTTCCTGAGGCAGGTTGAGCTTCCTGAGCTGTCACAGGAAGTACAGCCTCTGCTGGGCCTTTTTCGGACAGTGTCTAGGTGGGAGGTCCACTTCAAGTCCCGATCAATTGTGGTACCCAGAAACCTGAAGTTGTCCACAGTAGACACTGTGCTGTTGAGGATGGTGAGGCGGGGCAGTGTCTGGGGGCTTCTCCTGAAGTCCACTGTCATCTCGACAGTCTTGAGCAGGTTCAGCTCCAGGTGGTTCTGACCGCACCAGAGGACCAGCTGCTCCACCTCCTGTCTGTATGCAAACTCATCACAGTCCCAGATTAGACCGATGACCATGGTGTCGTCCGCAAACTTCAGGAGTTTCACAGAAGGGTCCCCTGAGATGCAGTCGTTGGTATACAGGGAGAAGAGCAGTAGGGAGAGGACACACCCCTGGGGGCCCAGTGCTAATGGACCAGGAGCTGGATGTGATGCTCCCCAGCCTCACACGGTGCCTCCTGTCAGTCAAGAAGCTGGTAATCCACTGACAGGTGGAGGCAGGCACCGTGAGCTGGATGAGCTTCTCGGAGCTGATGTCCACAAACAGGATCCTTGCGTAAATCCCTGGGGAGTCGAGGTTCTGCAAGATTTAGTGCAGTCCCATGTTGACTGCATCATCCACCGAACTGTTTGCCCAGTAGGAAAACTGCAGGGGGTCCAGCAGCAGGTCTGTGATTTCCTTCAGGTGGCGCAACAGCAGTCTTTCAAAGGATTTCATGACCACAGATGTCAGGGCGACAGGCCTATAGTCATTTAATCCTGTGATGGAGGGCTTCTTGGGGATGGGGATGATGGTGGAGTGTTTGAAGCAGGAGGGTACTTCACACAGCTCCAGTGATCAGTTGAATATCCGAGTGAATATAGGGGCCAGCTGGTCAGAGCAGACTCTCAGGCAGGAGGGGGACACACCATCAGGTCCCGGAGCCTTCCTGGTCTTCTGTCTCTGGAAGAGCCGACACATCCTCTTCACAGACCTTTAGTGCAGGTCACGGGTCTGAGGAGAGGGGGTTGCTGGGCGTGCAGGTAATCCCTTTGTATGGTTGAGAGGTATGGAAAGGGCCTTTTCAAACCTGCTGTAGAAGCTGTTCAGGTCGTCTGCTCATCAGAGGTTTTCCACAGGGTGGGGGGGTGGTCTCCTGTAGTTGGTAATGTCCTGCAGGCCTCTCCAAAGTGAAGCAGGGTCATTGGCTGAGAAGCTGTTTTTTAGCTTCTAACTGTAGCCCCTCTTGGCTACCCTGATCTCTTTTGTCAGCTTGTTTCTGGCCTGCTTGTACAGGGCCCGATCCTTGCTCCTGTAGGCCTCCTCCTTGGGTGTGAACCAGGGTTTGTTGTTGTTATATGAGCAGAAGGTCTTGGTCTGCACACACATATCCTCACAAAAACTGATGTAAGATGTCACAGTGTCAGTCAGTTCATTGAGGCCTGTGGCTGCAGCTTCAAAAACACTCAAATCTGTGCAGTCAAAGCAGGCCTGTAGCTCCAGTTTTGACTCCTCAGTCCACTTCCTTACAATCCTTACTACAGGCTTAAAAGTTTTTAATTTCTGCCTGTAGGTCGGGATAAGATGGAGCAGAAAGTGATCATAGAGTCTCAAAGCTGCACGGGGAACAGAGGGATAGGCGTCCTTTAAAACTGTATAGCGGGGCATCAGTGACTTAGTGGAGAGAGCAGGCGCCCCATGTACAAGGCTGTTGCCACAGGGGCCCGGGGTCCGACTCCAGGCTGTGGCCTTTTCCTGCATGTCACTCACTCACTCTCTCCCCCTTTCACACTTGTCTGTCCTGTCAATTAAAGGCCAAAAATGCCCCCCCAAAAAATATCTAAAAAAACAAAAAACTGTACAGCAGTGGTCTAGTGGGTTAGAGTTCCTGGTGGGGCATTTTATGTGCTGTTTATATCTGGGAAGTTCGTGAGAGAGGTTTGCTCTGTTAAAATTCCCTAGGATGATGAGCAGGGAGTCTGGATGTTTTTTCTCCACGTCTATCGCCTAGTCAGCCAGGTGTTGTAATGCTTCCATTACACAGGCCTGGGGTGGAATGTAAACACCAACCAGGACAAACAAGGAAAACTCCCGTGGTGAATAAAATGGTTTACAGTTAATGATGAGTCTCTAAGTAAGGGCTGCACGACTTCTTCATCACTATGACATCTGTACACCAACCTTTGTTTATGTAGAAGCACATTCCACCTCCCTTAGTTTCCCCCGAGAGCTCCGTGGTGCGGTCCCCTCGGAAAAGTTGGAATCCTGGCAGTCATAATGCGCTGTCCGGGATGTGTTCACTGAGCCAGGTTTCAGTAAAACACAGGGCGGCAGATCTGCTTAAGTCCGAGTTTTTATCAGTTAGGAGCAGCAACTTGTCCATCTTATTTGCCAGAGAGCGGACATATGCCAGGTGTATAGACAGGAGTGGACCACATAATCTCCACTGCCGTAGCCTGACAAGCGCTCCCGCGCGCTTGCCCCATCTCTGTCTACGACGAATACCAAGGAGAGCCGCTGCTCCCCTGACCAAAATCTCTGCAAAACTCGCTGGGTCATTTCAAAACCGGCAACAAATTTCCAGTGCAGGACTGACCAGTGTGTAAGAGTTCCGCTCTAGTGAAGGTGACCAGAGAGAGGGAGCAGGAAGCTAAAAAAAACAGACAAAACCAGGAGAAGTACGAGAGAGTGAAGTACGAGAGAGTGAAGTACGAGAGAGCGAAGTACAAGAGAGCTAAGTCCTGAGGCGGCCATCCGCGGCGCCATCTTGGCTCTATAACGACACATGGTAAGGCTGCGCCAGTTCACGGCAGTTCACAGCAGTCACGGAAATCTGGTGTCACTCCGAACTCATCGAAAACTGACCCTTAGCCAGTGACTTCTGTCGTCAGACACCAACGAAAAAAGCCGTCCTTTCACGTCGGCATGATACGCGGCTGGTCATCATTATTGTTTAGGGGGGCTTAGGGAGAGGGAGAAACATGGCGGTACAACAATGAAAGTTAAGGCAGCAAAAGTACCAGTAGGGTGGGCGGGTGGTGTGGTGGATGGGTCCAACAACCGCCTGCTTTCACCTGGGAGGCCAGTGTGTGCTTCCCATAAGATTGTAAAGCCAAACCCTGTAATTTTTCCTAAACCCAACCATGGCTGTGTGTTGGCTAAATGTAACCATGTGCGTTTTTCATTCATTCATCTTCTAACCGCTTCATCCTCTTGAGGGTCGCGGGGGGCTGGAGCCTATCCTAGCTGACATCGGGCGAGAGGCAGGGTACACCCTGGACAGGTCGCCAGACTATCGCAGGGCTGACACATAGAGACAAACAACCATTCACGCTCACATTCACACCTACGGACAATTTAGAGTTATCAATTAACCTAGTCCCCAATCTGCATGTCTTTGGACTGTGGGAGGAAGCCGGAGTGCCCGGAGAGAACCCACGCTGACACGGGGAGAACATGTAAACTCTGCACAGAAGGGCTCCCACACCCGGGATCGAACTGGGAACCCTCTTGCTGTGAGGCGACAGTGCTAACCACCACACCACCGTGCCGCCCTATGTGTGTTTTTGTTAAAGAAAAAAAAAACATTCATTTTTGCGGTTTTGTACTGATGTAGTACATTTATTTTGAAAGAGACTGGATGCAAACTGTACATTTCCTCTGAAAACAGAGGTGTATTTTGAAAAGACGCAATGCATGTAACAAGTGTAAATTGACACACCATCCCTGAACGTCCAACACTGATGCAGGAGGGTACCCAGCACGTCTTATTTTGATTTGTAGGTCCACTGACAGAGCGGCGTATTTGAAGAGTTGGGTGAGAACATGTTGGCAAAATCAATCAAACAAAGTTAAATCAAATAATTTAAACATAATTCATAGAAAGCAGGGCTGCAAAATATACCTGTAGGAATAGAAAGTGCAGAGATAAATGGTGGAAAAATGGAGACCAGCAGGGTCACTTGATGTAATTTTAGAAAATGAATAAATAACAAGTGAATGTTTGCACTAGAGATGGTACTTCAATACTCCTGTTTTTCACCCACATCTGTGAAGTCTTTTAACACCTGTGACAAGATGGTTTTGATTTGTCATCATATTGTTCTGGTGGATTTACATGTATTTGTTGGAAATGAAACCAGTGAAGGCACAATGACAACAGAGTGAAAAATCTGATAAAGGCAGCTGGGTCAATTAATCTGGAATCACTAAGTGCATTTCAGAATGTGATGGCAGTGTCTGAAGTTCAGACTATACCACTTCACAGTGTGTTCCTTACACACAGAAACTGCTGGTATATGGTTAACAAATGGCAAACTGAGGATGAGTGTGATCAATTTTTGAAATATTAATATATGTTTGCTCAATAAACATGCACAGATGTGTGGATGGATTTGTGTGTGCTGTTTAGTTTGCTGTATGCAGTGCCAATGCCCTGGTCTTCTGTCTTGTATTGATTCTGCTGAGATGGAGATGATAATAAATTGACATACTGTGACACTGTATAAAAACAACAGTATCTCAGTGAATTCCTGCCATTTTGCTCTGAGCTGTGCTTAGTGCTAATGGCTCAGCTGCTAATTTTATTCAGAAGGTCAAGTAGCCTAATGGTGCTGTTTTCTTAAGGCAGCTGATGGTGAGTCACAAAGCTGATAGCTCTCTCTCTCTCCCTCTCTCTCACACGCACGCACACATGCACGCACGCATGCACGCACGCACGTATAAATTGCCACAAATGTACCATGGGATTGCAGGAAACCTGTTGTAGCATTTGCCCTACATGCAGGCATACCCACTGTTCAAAGTGTACAGGCTGTTGAGGCTGTGGTGTTGGCTTGAATAAGCTAAATAAAGCCAGTACTCTTTAGAGGTGTTACTGATGGCACTTGTAATGAATCTTGCCCCCTGGTTGTTAAGAAAATCAATTGCAAAACTGCTCTTTTATGTTGCATTTGATGTGTGGTGCTCCTGGTGCTCGCTTGCCGGTGCTTTAATGCTTTCAATAACGAAGTGCAAACTGCTCTTTATGTTGGGAAAGCGGGAAGTCCTCTGTTCTCTGTGTTAACATTATAACACACAGTCATGCCCATAATCATTTAACATAATCATTTTCCATTGATTGATTCGATATATGCACATTAAATATCATACGTGCGTGTAGTTATTCCCCTAAAAATAACGTACAGCAAGACATGACAGAAACTCTACATTTGCACATGATCCATTCGCACCGTGTATGATGTCATCAGATATTGCAGCAATTTATCATTGTTATTATTTTTTACTTATTCAAATTTGGGTGGGTGCTTTGTGACACATTCTTCTGTGGTGTGACAAACTCATTACACATATTTATTTTTGCATTACCTGGACCTCAATGTACAAGATATGGTTTACTGTAACTGCATAAGAATAGCAGAGGGATCATATCAATACTAGTGCCCAAAAAATATAATAACATATTAGATCCAGGCGATAGCAGAAAGAGAAGTTGGTTTTTTTGCAGCATACATTGGAATAATACATCATTTACAGGTTGGCCAAACAGGCTTATGCCTGATATTGATATGTAATCTATAATATAATAATGTAATATAATATAATAATACCACCAAATATTGTGTCTGACATATGACATGCTCTTTTACTTAAAGGTGTTAGTATCGCCACTGCAAATTATATTCTACATTGAGCCATTTTCACCCCAAATCAGTCAAGGTGTCAAACACAATCTTTTAAATACTTTGAGTATCATTCTCATATGGGACATTTAAAAGTATTAAATATTGTGGTAACCTAAAACATTTTACTAAGCCTTATTTTTTTTATAATATTTCTAAAACAATTCAATTTTGAGTTTGATGACATATTTTAACTCAACACTTGATATTTAACATTCTAAATGCAAACAAATCATATCTTGATGTCAACTATATATGTTAAAAAAAGAAGGTTTGCACACTGGAAATATTCTGAATATATTAGTATGGAGTTTCTATCCAGCGATGAGGATGTTTAGCTCCTCTTGCACATAAGGGCAGTAAACATCCCTCATGCACTCCCATTATTTTCACTATAGCTGGCTTCTTATCAAATGTCAGCAGTCTCTTAATTAGTCTGCTTGCAGAGAAGTCACAATTGTCTTAGGAAAGCCTATTCTGGGCATCTCATCCAGGGATGATTTCATATCGCAATTAGAGGTGTTGCCAACAATGATGGTCAGTGGTTTATTATGAAATCATTTGCACCAGGGAATGTAATAACTGCTTGAATGTTACCCTGTAGCATGTCAGCATTAATTAACAATAAACTGTTGGGCTGTGTGAGGGAGAGGATACAGACAGAATCCTGACTATCTGAACAAGCACAGCCACAGTGGAACAGAAGCAGAGGACAGTGATGTGGGCACAATGTCACACTCAAGCACAGACATGACCTCAAATCACAGAAGAGTCCTGAAAATCTTTTCTGCTTTGTTTTTGTGACGAGTTACATTCATGCCATCCAAACAGGAAGTACAGCACATCCCTCATTATTCTAGTTTTAGCTATGACAAACTGGAAAATCAGCTAGAGCTGATTATATATATATATATATATATATATATATATATATATATATATATGGGGAGTTTGAATAGATTAGAAATAAAGCCTAAGCCTGCAAATAAAGGCCTAATTCTCTCTGCCTTGGAGGCAAATAAGTAAATAAAGGCCCGAACACTAATTCAAAGTTTAGTGTATTTAAGTCAGTGATCACTCAACTGAACTTTGATCACCTCAAAGTTCACCTTAAGGCAACTAAAGAGAGCCACAATAACTAACAGAAGTACAATTAAGGTAAGCAGCATTACAAATCCACGCTGAAGGTCAAAGGTGGAATCTCAGATCCAAAGAAAATAAATCAATCAGGAAACAGACGAGGATTCTTGATTAATTCATGTACACATGTGCAGAGGAACCACTTCAATGTAATTTCTTTTTTCTTAAACAGACCCGATGGTTGTTGGTTTTTTTTTTATAATATAAGCCTCTACCATATGGTTGAGACATCAGAAAAAAATAGAATTACAACCATGTATTATTACAATGCTTGTAATTTGTTAGATTACCAACATACATCAATTGTTACCCTACAATCCGTAGTATTACCAGTACCAGTATTATTTCCATGTATTTATTCTAGACATTTACCAAAACAATACTTTGATAAATGAAATAATAATAAATATATGGTATTAACAACAGTGAATATTCATCCTTTGTTATTTCTTAAAGTTGTAAATTTATTATTTTAGCAACACTAGCTTTACTAATAAGGGACAATTCAACTGTTTGGTGTAGCATGGCTATAGACAGTAAAAAAAAAACATACTTATGACATTATTTCAGCATATATATAATGGATAACATTAAATGCATCATTTAACAACAAGGAATGATCAGACATGTTTTTATTTTGTAGCAAATAGTCAGTTTTAATTACGTCAGTTTAGCTTCATTACCTTTACTATAATTGTAAAGTAGTTACAAGGGGCCCCAGTGCATGCTATTATGACGGGCCCTAAGGCGCGCTAGCTACTTATTATGTGCCTAAACTAGCTACCATATAATTAAATCAAGACACTTGACACTGGATTAAACCGACATACATATCACCCAGAAATTGTCATCCCATATATGACAAAAATACCAAAGAAAATAAGGAATTATTTGTGTAATTGGATTGTTTTTCATGTCTTACAGTTTATGTAAAGTTAACTTATATATTTTATATTTTTTACATGTTTTGTTATAGATTGCTACTGGCTAATTAAAAAAACACAACAACAACAACAAAAAACAGAAAACCATGATGGAGATGAGCTTGCCTTTTCAAAGGCATATAAAGCACACGGCACCATTTTTAATTAAATGTGAGTTTTTCTTTGAACACAGGCATATTTGTAAGGTTCAATCTAAATTACTCACAAGGGCCCGTTTTCTGCCGAACAAACAGCTGGAGAGTCCACTCTCTATGGGCCCCCCCACCCCAGTGTACATCAGCGAATCTACACCGAACAAAGAGTGAGCTGTCTTTGGTATAACAATATCTACTTGAGATGAAATCAAAAAAGACCTTGTGATGACTGAACCTCCCCTAATGTCCAACACTCATTGCCAGATACAGCATCAGTTTGACCATTAGAACAGCAAAATATCTCCTTATAAGGTGTCCCTTAACTTTCCTGAAACCAAGTGCTGAATTTCGCAATCCTTACAAGGCCAGAAGAGTCTCACAGTTCTCAAGGAGAAATGGAGAAGGTGACTGTGAGTGTTGTAGAGTGTCCAAGGACACAGTGGATACAGAGGACAATGAGTATATGAGAGTGGATATGACAAATGTAAGAGTGGCTATTATGTGATTATAAAAAGGTTATAAAATATAAAAATTAGGACTGTCAGTTAATGCATTAATTGTGATGCGATTAAGGACTGAACATAACATGCTTTTTTTTATGTTTGTCTTTTTGTTATCGTATTAATCCCTAGCTGTTATTTTGTCCCTTCAAGGCACCTTAGTCAAGCCACTGCAGTGACTTCCTGCTTCCTGGTGCCACAGTGATGCAAAATAACAACACCACTCTGCTTTTGAATGGCTCATTTCAATTTAAAAAACTCCCAGATGGTTCAGTTGACAAGTCAAAAGTAATATGCACCTGCAGAGAAAAAAACTACTAGTGTCTTTCAGAGCTGCTGCTGCTGTTGGTCAGTGAAGGAGAGTATGCCAGCTTTACCCTCGGTATCAGAGCGCGATGTAAGACCGCGCTGTTTAGTCAGCTCACGAAAAGTGTATTTCCCTGTCTGAGATTCTCCAGGAGTTGCAGTCTTGAAAAAGTTAAGGCCGACGCTGCAAACCCGACTGACTGACTGACTGACAGGCTAGCCTTATGTGAGTACCAGGTGTATGTTGTAAAAAAAAATCCTGTCATTAAATAAATTTATATTATAATATAAATATAGATGCTATTTTGCATTTGATTTCCTGATTTGTTTTATGAGGATCCGCGATCCCACTGAACTCTTGAGATTGTGGGAAGATTTTTGACATGCACGAGCTGTGGTCTATTTGTTTGTGCAATGCTGGTTTTGGGTGATATATTTCATCATGTGCTGTGTGCTTTATTGCTTTGTAGCCTATGGTTTGACAGAGCTATTTTCTTTCTATTTTATAATTATTTGTCAGACATGACTCAGACTGGCATCCGAAGATATTTAAAAAGCATCAAACCCACTACAATGTTAAATGGCATTAAAATATCACTGAAGTACCAGGAGTATGAGTCACCACCTACGAGCTAAGAATACAGGTGCAGCTTGGTGGACTTTTGTCACCAAAGCTGGCAAGACACTATTTTGGAGAGTGCAAAGACCTAAAGACCCAAAACTAAATTGAAGAAGTCAACTACAGTGCTTGCTATATGGGTGGCAACTGACTGCAGAACAGTCAACATCATGGAATACTCATGTCTAAGGGACCTCCTTAGGTTGGCATGTTCTCATGGTTTCAAGACCACACTGTTGTGGCAGTGCAGCACTAATTTGAAATAAATAAATCTAAAAGTCAAGATCATAAAGTAAATTTCTTTGCATTAATTTTTATTTATTCACAATCAAGAGACTGGTAAGAATTGCTTCACCTTGTAAATATTGACTTCAAAACTGTTTTAAGATGCAAAAAAAAGGAATTTTAGATGTGATTATGAAATGTGATTAATTGCAATTAAAAAATGAATCATTTCACAGCCCTAAAAAAAAAATACAACATGATAATCCAGACTTATTAACTAGCTGATGTGTTATAAAATGATTACTTCAGTTTAGCATACAAAAACCACTTATCACACACTTTCTGAAATTCTACACAATATATTTATTTCAGTCAGTCTTTGGTTAACAAAAAAAAAAAAAAAAAAAAAAATTGGCAGTATGGCTCTGTTCTGGGGCCTCTCTGCCTTTCCTAGGCCTACACAGAAAGTCTAAGCCTTCCACACGCCTATGTGGAAAGCCTTAAGGCAGAGGGGGCATGCCTCTCTGACCCCCCGGGGAACAGAACAGAGCAGCATCAATGACAAACAGAAATGACATTGATAAGTCAGACACAACATGAAGAGGAGGAGCTGGGATGGAGATAGGTTGCAAAGCGGCTTGCAGAGGAAGCAGCAACAATAGGCAGGCTAAAGCAGTTTAAATAGGATACCCTGAATGAGATTCGCCAATTGGTTGCATAGAAAGGAATCGTGTGATCTATCAGCTGACTCCCTTCCATCAATCAGCTGATCCATCAGTTGACTGGGCTGCTTGAGATCAGCTGATGTAGTTGGGATGTGAGCTGAGCTTGACATTGTCACGCTATGCTCAATTATAACCACTATTTACAATGTTTCTTTTTTTGTTCTAAAGTTCTAGAAAATAAAGACTGGATTTTTTTCTCTCCCTAATTTGGAATGGGCATTCCCTGTGGTCCCTGTCATAGCTAACTCCACACTTGGTTGGAGAAGGGTGGAGACTCCCAGTCCTCATTAAGCATCATGTCACCACCATGATGGTGATTTTTTTTTTTCACCTGACAGTCATTACCTTTACTGAAATTGTGTAACATGGACAGAGGCTCACACTGTCTGCTCTACATCCCATCCTGTTAATACAGGTACTAATACCAACCTAAGGGGGTGACTAGTGCAAGAACAAGGTCATGATCCTTCACCAAGTTCCCACCTAAAAACGATGACATACTCATGTTTATGTGGCCTGCACAAATAATTACCTCAGATCCAGCTGCACACAGCAAATGCTTAACTTCAAATGGCTGATGACAAGCAGTTCAGCATAAATACAACTGAAATGACAATCCAATGTACAAATTGTATAGTCTGATTATTTACATAACTTTTCCTAACTGCAGTGAATGAATTAATAATAATTGTGCTGTGGAGTTTCAGCAAAACTCATGAAGTTGTTCAGAGCGGAATGTAAATAGTACTGAGTGTATGCATGTTAGAGCAGGTGGGAAAGCCAGAGAAATATGACTACATAGCAAAAACAAGAACCTTCAGTGGGGAACAGCAGCGGTCTGTTTACTCTGCCGAGCTTACGCTGCAATAAGAGGACACAGGGGGATGGAAAGAAACTGAAACACACTGACTGAGGAGCTAAGAGTGAGAGTGCACCCTGTGGTCAAGTGCCATGGGTTTGTCGCTACATTCACCACCAGTTTACTCACTGAGTGCAGTCAGGGCCAGGTGGGGCTGCAGTGGTACCCTCTGAGACTAAAACAAAACACCAGTTGGGGTCAGCAGTATAGAAACCGTTCTAAATGCTGAGAGTTCAGGGTCACATGATGTGTAGCAACAGTTATAACACACATCTACTGCCTCTGGTATTATTGTTTTCTGCAGGTTGCACTGGGTGATTTTAACAAAAAGCTTATTGGGGTTGTTGCCATTTGGTTTTTGAAGTGATGAGCCACCAATCACCTCTTAGCATAGATGTGAACATTTATGTTTATGCTCTCAATTAATCCAATTTTCTCTCAGAACATTGAAGGGGTGATTCAACAAGGATTTACATTTTCAAATATAATTACATTTTTTTAGTTACAGTGATGCCCATATTTTTGGATCTGTGTGTGTTACTCTTTTGTATCTTTCCCTGTGGTTGTTTTGTGCCATTTTATGGTCATTTGGATGTCTTTGAGGTAATTTTGTGTCTCTTTGAGGCAATGGTTTGTCTTTTTTTTATTATTTTGTGTCACTGATGTCATTTTCTGCCTCCTTGTGTCTGTTTTGTATCGCTTTGTAGTTAATTTATGTCTCCTTGTGTTTGTTTCATGACATATTGTCGTCATTTGGGCTCTGTGAGGTAATTTTGTGTCTCTTTGAGGTAATGTTTTTGTTTTCCTTTTCTTTTTTTCTGTCGCTTTGTTGTCATTTCATGTCTCCTAGTGTTTGATCTGTAGTTGTTTGGGACTCTATGAGGTAATTTTGTGTTTTTGTGGTGATTTTTTTGGTTTATTTTAGTTATTTTGAGTCATTTTAAAGTATTTTTTGCTCAGTCTGTGACTCTTTGTAGTCATTTTGTCTCCTTGTGTTTGTTTCATGTTGTTTTGTAGTAATTTGGGTCTCTTTGAGGTAATTTTTTTGTATTTTCTTGTCGTTCTGTGTTGTTTTGAAGTCATTTTGTGCCTCCTTATGGTTGTTTTGTCTCTTTGTGGTCATTTTCAGTCTCCTCCTGGTTGGTTGGTACATTTTCATTTGACTAACATTTTGCAAGTGTTGGCCAGGAGGCCCCCTGGTCTGGTCAGCCATTTTAGTGATCCATCCATGGGAACACTGCAGGAAAAAAACAGAAGGTTAATGACTTTTAGTTCAAAGAAAATTTATTTCAAGTAAATCAAATTGGCTCACACTTGCAACTAAAAAAATGCACTTTCAGTTATTCATTATGATTACTTTTCATCTTGATTGATTAATTGCATTCAATATTATAATTCATTTTTCATTAGTGTTTCCCTGCATGTATTTCCTTTGTTATTTATCCATAAAAATCTTGAGCTAAATTAACAGAAAAACAAAATATGATTTAGTTCATATTCTAAACTAATTTGCATCTATAAATGGCTGTGATCCATCTGTCAAACAAATGCAAAGATGAAATGCTTCTGACGTTTATGAATCCCTTTGCTGACATTGAAAGGTGTTCAAATTACAGCCTCAACTATCCATCACATAACTTTTTGTTTCCAAAGTCAGGTGAAACTGAGCCGCTCCCTTTACACACGGACAGATGGTAATTGAGCGAAGCCGTGGTGGTTAATATTTAGGGTGCATGCTAAACGACCACTCGAGCTTTAAAGGGCATATGGCACAAGTCATACAGGAATTAAATGGCTAGCGGGAACAGAAGGCAGACATCTTCTTCACCTTTTAGCTGACAAAAACAGCCTTTGCATAATATATTACGATGCACATTGTTCTGGTGGAGAGGTGACAACTTTGCTGACTATTAGTTTACCCAGTGGGAGCTTCTCAAGATGGTACAGTGTAGTTAATGCCTGCACTTACACATTTCAATTTAGGAATTATAATGGATGTCAAAGGGGATGACATTATTTTAAAATGACATGTATTGCTTATGTATAAGGTATGCACTCATCATGCTGCTGCCTACTAAATGGGACATAGGCACTATGATATAAATATTGTAATGCCAGCTGCTGCTCTGTATGAAAAAAGTAAGTCTGTAAAGTAATATTAGAAAAAAAGTTTATGACATAAAAAGAGAGCAAAGAATCAATCTGGGGCTCACATAAAGGGATCAAAAGACAAAACATGCCTCAGGCTGATGTCTTTAAAGAGCAGTCTTAATATTATTAAGTTTGTTGACCATCTTTGTGAAAGCAGATAAAGCATAATAATCATGTCCACTCTGAAAATGGTGGATCGCCTCCTTCGGGTTGAGAGTAAGTTACTGCTCCAAGCGAGGGGGTTTAAGTATCTTGGGGTCTTATTCATGAGTAAGGGTAGAATGGAGTGTGAGATGGATTGGCAGATTGGCAAGTCGTCTGCAGTGATGCATGATGCGGGCGCTGTGCAGGACCATCATATTGAAGAGGGAGCTGTAACAGAAGGCAAAGCTTTCGATTTACTGGTCCATCTCAACTATGGTCAGGAGCTATGGGTAATGAGCATAAGAATGAGGTCCCAGATACAAGTGGCCGAAATGAGTTTTTTCTGAAGGGGGGCTGGGCTCAGCCTTAGAGATAGGGTAAGGAGCTTGGACATCTGGAGGAAGCTCGGAGTAGAGCCACTGCTCCTTTGTGTCAAAAGGGGTCAGTTGAGGTGGTTTAGGCATCTGATCAAGATGCCTCCTGGGCGCCTCCTGTTAGAAGTTTTCCAGGCATGTCCAACTGGTGGGAGACCCAGAACACACTGGAAGGATTATATATCTCATCTGGCCTGGGAACGCCCCAAGATCCCACAGCTCTCCTCAGCCTGCTGCCCCCATGACCCAGCTTCGGATAAGCGGTTGAAAATGGATGGATGGATTCTGACTATGGGTCATGATGCACTTGCCACCTCAGTTCTAGAGATATCAGGAATCACAACTCTGGGATTTTGGGGTGATGGGAGCTCCCTAAAGCTTTCTGAATGACTTTCAATTTTAGATAAATCACAGATGGAAACAGAAAGTAGTCACCAAGGTTAGCTATTTCTGCTAACTGTGTGCAAATCCACTTACAGGGCAACCAGTTTGCCAACCAAGCTAGCCACATGGTTATCCAACTAGCATCTATGCATCTGCAGTAATAACACACATGTATTTATTTTCTCATATGACATTATTTTATTATTCCTCCACAGCAGCAACAGCTGTGGCATTTTGTTTTTGGGTTGTTTGTCCGTCTGTGTGTCCACCTCATTCTAGTGAACATGGTATCCCAACAACACTCTGAGGGAATCTCTTCAAATTTTCAAGGTCACTGTGTGTCCGACTCATTCTCCTGAACACAAAATCTTTTTTAGCTTCTTTGCAGCAATATTCATAATTGAGCCATTATCTAGTGTCATGGCTATATATGAGTCTGGACAGACATGGATCTAACTGTAACTGCAACTTGACTGGTTCGCAGGTGCATACAACCACAAAAGGGTAATTTTAGTTTCAACAGAGGACTGTACCCCCTGAAAGCCTCTCCTCCTGCTCTCTGCCCAGACAGCACAAGCTAACACAGCACAACATGACCTCATCACTACTCATCATATCTCTCCACTTGGGCAGAAGCTCTGCTGCAATGGTTAAGACCCGACACAGAGCTGTTAATCTCACACTGACAGCAAAACAACTCAACTGTCGTTAGACCAGTAAATAACCTTTAGGTAAAGTTAGCCATGTGATGCTAACAGTTAGCCCTGCTACAGTGCATCTGTGACTCCAGTGATGAACAGAGAGAGAAAGATAGCAGGGAAAGGAGGGGCTGAGTGAATCAATACGCAGTGCCCAGCTTTACAATGAAATGAGGCTTTACCCCTTTAAAACAGTAGAATTTGCAGTGAAGTTGCAGTGATTGGACAAAATTGCAAGGTCATGCAGAATTCACTAGGACTGACTGAATTTGCGTTAATTGTTGCAATTCCAACATCATAAAATACTGAAGACCTACCCTGCTTTACAGGAACAATGTTGCTCCTACAGTCACTAGGCTGAGTCAGTTTGACACCCTGGATATTTCCCTTCTGTCTGTTTCTCTCTGAAATCAGTTTTCTGCTCTTAAAAATAAATTGTAATATTTCTTCAGGGAGTGCAGTAAGTGACAGTGGGCTCCATGCTCTGACAGCTTGATGGACCATCACACAGAGGCTGGGCTAAGCATAAGCATATATGCATAATTACGTCAGTATGAGCCAGCTCAAAAAAATCCCACATTTTTCTTAATCAAAAAGTTAACACTGAAGACAATATTTTTTCGGTTCAGCTCTTATAGTATGTAATAGTATATTGAGACTGTGACTTTCTGAGTGATAATCTAGGGACTTCAGTTCACACTCAGTTCACAGGAATCTTCTCTGTAAATGTGCTGTCAGTAAATGTGCATTTTTAGCATTTCATACACAGGCATCAGCACATAGTAAATATTTACATAATGTACCTTGACATCTCGTAAATACTTCACAAGATCTCTAATTATAGGAGCAGTATTTAATATCACATTTACAAGAGGCTTGTAATATTCATAAGTGTGCAGGGACTACATTTACATGTAGCAGAATTTGGTCAAGTAGAACATAATATGACCATAATATTAAAAACCTTACAGAAGATTTGGCACACAAATGTGATTTGGATCAAATGATTTCACTAGTTTTGGTTGGTATCAGTAATGCAGATGTTTTATTGAAGAGAGAAGAGAGTCTAACAGTGCTCTACTTTATTCGATGCCCTACTTTTGTTGGCCTCACACTATAGCTGTGTACAATCAGACTGCAGGATTCTGCTCTCTTTGAAAGTCAAATAAAAATGTTAAGTCAAAATGTACCTTCTGCACACTCTTACTACTCATACTGCAAAAAGTTCTGTCAGGGTTTGAAAAACAGTAGAACGTATATACATACATACATATATATATATATATATATATATATATATATATATATATATTATATATATGTAAGGGAGTGAGTTTATGTTCACCAGCAGAGGGCGGTATTTATGTTTCTGTCCTTTTTGGCCCACTGTAGTTTTGAGTCTTTTTGACCCTCCGCAGCCACCGTAGTTCACAGTTTGTTTTGTGTCTCGTAAGGTAAGGAGGGTTTCCAAACACTGTACTAATGAAACCACTTTATTTAAGTCATTAACATAACTGTCTGTTATAATTTTATTAAACACGCCAGTCCCAAGAGTGGTTATGTTAAA
>NC_065508.1:36180972-36214195 GCF_006386435.1 Epinephelus moara | reverse complement strand
TATATATATATATATATATATACATATATACATATATGTATATATAGCCTATATATAGCACCTGACAGGTGAGATGAATAACACTGATCATCTCATTACAATGCGATATTCTGCTGAGAATCCTTGGGTCCTGGCATGGGCACCCCTTGACATGCACTACCCATCATAACACTGTTGCAGAACAAGTACCCCTTCATGTGTATATCCCCAAGGAGCCCCATTACTGTTACCTGATTATGAATTTATTTAAGGTGTGTGAACGTGCATGAACAAAACCATTTTCCTTTGTGGATTAAGAAGCACTGTGCGTCATTTTTTGCCTGCATCAGATGATTTCTTGATTCTCAATCAAGGACATGTTTATCATTGAAAATATCTGTTGAGCAGCAAAGATAGGAACACAGGATATTGCTCCATTTTTTCCTATAGTACAGTTACGTACGATGCAAATGTGCTTTGTACTGCAATGTATTGTTGCAGAGGGTAAATTCATGTCTTGCCTTAATATTTGGAAAAAATAAGACTTTCCTTTGTCCTGCAAAATTCAACCCAAGCAAACAATTCCTGGCAGTAGCATGCAGGCCTTTTTTGATTGTCGAAGCAGCACTGATACAGTCTCATTTGTAAATTGATTTCCTGATAACATAAGGTCAATTTCTTTTTGTTATTGGTCAATGTCCCTTTTAGTGGCTTATGCAAATCAGCATTCTGAATCTATGCATATCTACACCTCACAGTCACTTCTGTTACCAAATGAAATCCATAAAAGATAGTTTGTTAAAAAGCAGCATAATGTATTAGACAAATACTGTATGTGAATGATAACTATATTGAGGCAAGTTTCTGCTAGTCTGGTAAGACCATCCTGATGATGTGAGTATATGTATCACATACACATATTGAATATATCACAAAGCATTAGCAATGCGAAAAAGCAAATTTTCACATAAGGCCAGACGAAGGATTTTCCTGAGAAAGAAAACAGTGGTTTACATGTTTTGATCTAAGAAGGAAATAAGACAAATATATATCTATGTTATGAGGTTTAAAAGAAAAGTATGTCTGTCTTTTTCCCCTAATAGATACAACTATTTTTTTCCATTTGAATTAAACTCCCACTTGCCTTTTATTGCCTCACTGTAGATGTGATATGAGTGAACATTTAGCAGCAATGCTTTGACAGCTGTTATATTTTACTCATCCTGTCCAAAGTGTAAGGTTTGCTCGACAGCGGTTTCTAAGACAAGTAGAGAGCTTTTCCAACTATTATTTATGAGACTTCTTGTTGAGACATTTAACTGCAGAGATATCTGTGATTTTGTTTCCTAATGACAGGCTCTTGTATGTAATAAGAGCAGACTGGCACAAATTAGAGCAGGGCACAAGAGAGAAATATTCCCTTTGACAGCACATCTTTTCTAAAAATATATGATTATACATTTAATAAGTAGTGATGGTCTTCATCTTTCTCACAGTGCTCACAACATTCTGTTTTTTTATATTTTGATTCTGTTAAATAGTACTGGGCTCAAGAATGATTTATGTTATGCATAATTGAAATAATTTGCAATGTTATTTTTTAAATTAACCAACTCTTTACCATGATAGCAAACCCAGTGGCACAAAAAAATATTTCACTCAACAGGAGCAGTTTACCAAATCTTTAACCCTGTCTCCTAGAAATTACGTTTGTATATTATTCATTCTCGGAACCCATCGGCTGTATTCGGCGTCTGACTTCCGGCAGACGGCGATACAGCCTCTGGGGGCAGACCCTTGATTTTTTTGGCATTGCGGTTTTATTTGGGTGGAGGAGGCAAATTTCCGTTTCCGACTTCCGTTTATATATAAGTAAATATGCTGAACCATTGCGATGGATTCAGAGTTTGCAGTGACACCAATTATGTTCCGCCTCGTTAGTTCACCGCACGGACCATTTAAAGCCGCTACAAGGAACTTTTAAGTGGATATGCAAAAGTCTCTCATTTCTGCAGATGTCTGTGCGTGACCTACAACAGCAAATGAGACCATCGGTGTGAAGATAAGCTATTTCTATATAGTGTATATCCATACCTTTAGGAAACTGTGTCCGGGTCCGCCCCAGGTCGCTTCCAGGATGAAATGATTTACAGCACTCAGACGGCACACGTCATCTTACCCAGCTGCTTACATTTATAGTGACTCTTATAAATAGTCGCTATTCCTCCTCCTCGACCTGGCGTCCGCGGGGAGTTAAAATAGCAGCAATCATCGGGTAAATGTTCTGTGAAAGCGCTGGACTCACCAACAGTCAGCCACGTCTCAGTCACACAGAGAAAATCCAATCCTCGGGAAGTCAGAAAATCCTTCATAAACGTTTTGTTGGCTAGCGATCTAGCATTTACCAGCCCAATCCTGGCAGGAGCCAGCGGGGCCACGGCGTTAGCTGTCCGGGGAGCCACACACAGAGGCCGCAGGTTGCGCAGATTCACCCCGCGCCAGCGGGGACGAGGAGAGCAGGGGCCATGGGGCTGGAACACCTCATCAAAATCAACTCAAAATGAAAGTTCCTCGTAGGGGCTTTAACCTGGCAACAACTGCAGCCGGCTCAAACGTGATTGGTCAATATCACGCGGACTACAAACAGCCTACAACCGGAAACCAGGGCTCTTCCACTCTTCTTCCGGAGGCAAAATCTCTGGGGTTTGCCTACAGACTCTACATTCACTGAATGTAGAGTCTGTATATAGAGACTATATATTATTAAATTGCATTTGTTATTACATTGTGGTGACAGCATGCACAAGACACGTACACAAAACACACAGCCAGGTCTTTATGAATGATAGATTTATTGTGTACTACTAAATAAATATGTACCTCAATGAATAAATGTAATGAAAGATGAACAGATGATTTCCAATGAACAGTGAATGGCTTTGTAGTCACAAAGGAGATAAAATGGGATGAAAACTTTGGCATTCACTAGTTAAATATAGGAATGCACCTTCAGAAGCTGAGAGATTATTGGAAAGCAAAAGAGTACTGATGGCAGACCCTACTCTTAATTTAACTTTTTAACTATTTTTTTACTTACGTGTCCCTCATTCCCTCCAGATGGCCTCACACGTTAGATGCTCTTCAGAAGAAGCAAGTTTATAAAAGCCTTTGTAATATCCAATCACATGCTTTCAATTGCAATATCCTTTTATGGTGGTTGAATCAACACTGGCACATGCTGAACGGAATTTCCTAAAAGGGAAATAGAGAGCTGCATCTGCCTTTATAGAGAACTCCAACCACTCTCTCCCATGATACCAGCAACTAACAAATTTCCCATGATAAATGTGGCTTGGATACTTGTCCCATTTTACCTGATTTGACTTTCACAACCAATATTCTCAGGTAGAGTAGTTGGTGGTTGTGGAGGCTTCGGTCCAGATGTTGAGCTGCTATTGTGTGGGCTAGCTGATGAAGCTGCTGCAGTGGAGTTGCTGCTAAGGTTAGCTGGGCTAACTTGCTGTGTAGCAGGGAGAAAAACATTGTTGATTTTGGGAAAAATGGCCTGGGATATGGAAACTGGTGGTTCTGAGTCTGAAGGAATCCTTGTATTTGATACTGGTGCGGGTGGTGCAGATGGGGTTTTGAGCCATTTTCTTATGATCATTTTGTTAAACTTTGTTAGCTAGCTTCACTGAAAAAGAAATGCATGTGAACAGTCAGTGATAACGATGACGTGTTTTGTCGAGCCAGTCAGGCATCGCTGTCAAACTTAGCATCGCTCTGGTTCCCTCATCAAAAAGCCAATGGGAGTTTTCCATTGGATTTTGTATTATTGTTGAAAATGAGCTCTGTGGCAAACAAACATTTTTCATTCTTACACATTTTGTTCAGCGAGACAATCTTCACAAGTGAACACCACTCTTATAATATTTGAAGCCTAAATGCAATCACAAGGAATAAAAAGCTAATGTTAGGCTATAAACAAACTACAGAATGGTTGCATGATTTTTCATGCCACAATGAGACTGCAAAGCCGTGGTCTATATGATGATGCTCTGTAGTATCATTTAGCCACTTACAGCAACTACCTTTTTTAAGACACATAAATGCTTTATTTTTGTATTTTATGTCGTAGAACAAAACGTGAAAGTATCTTAAGCTTGTGTTAACCGCAGACCTTATTTCAGACATCTAACCAAAAACCCATTCAAAAAACACATTGATTTCAAGACAATGGAACTGAGAGGCAAAAATGCTTAATGATTTTGGGTTTTGAGGGCTCATTCCTGGGGCCCTCTACTAGGGAGGTGAGTCTACCTGGCTTGCCTTACCATGATTTTATTAAATGCATTTTAGCTTTGTCTACAGATGAATCGTTTTAATTATTTATCAGTAATGTTTGATATAATATAGCTCATTAATTTTGAAAGTTTGGGGGAGGGGGAACAAAAGCTCGTTTGGACAATCCACCATAGAAGGACTAACGTGTTTGATATGTACAGCAGTGAGGACATCATAGGTAATTTTCAAAGCCAAAAGAAACTATCCTGAGCCTGATTGTGATGCACTTCTCCATAAATACTATTTATGACTTTTTTTCCCTCTAAATCAGATTTTTCGCATATTGCATATCTCTAGAATACCTCAAGGGATTTTTTTTAATCTTTTTTTTTTTTTTTTTTTTTTTTTTTTTAAATTAGGCACAAACATCTTCTTAGACTCAGTGGTGAATTGTTTAGATTTTGCTGGTCAAAGGTCAAAGTCACCATGACCAAGAATACCTTGAGGGAATTTCTTCAAATTTGGCACAAATGTCCAAATTCAGTCAAGGATGAACTGAATAGAATTTAACAGCCAGAGGCCAAAGGTCAAGGTCACTGAACATCTTGTGGAAATTTCTTAAATTTTGGCACAAATGTCCACTTGGATTCTGGAATGAGCTGATTAGAATTTGGTGATTAAAGCTAAAAGGTCAGGGTCACTGTGACCTCACAAAACATGTTTTTGGCCATAACTCAGAAATTCATGCTTCCATTATGACCAAATTTCACACAAATGTCTAATAGGCTATAGTGATGCAGTGATGACATTTTAAGTCCAAAAGGTGAAACATCAATTTCACTGTGACATTATTATGTTCTGCAACAACACTTTTCTGGCCATTATCCAATGTCAAAAGAGAAAAACATTTGGTCAGATACTGTATTGGTGACAATAATCTTGGGCGTCCACCTTGAAACTGTGCTGATTGTATAGATCTTCTGCCCTGCTGGGGTAAAGGTATGTGTATAGCATCCATGTTTTCACAGACATGCATATAAACCGCAACTGCCACTTGATGTGTTCGCAGAGGCATACAATATGAGGTGCTAATTTGTGTGTGTGTGTGTGTGTGTGTGTGTGTGTGTGTGTGTGTGTGTGTGTGTGTGTGTGTGTGTCCTGAATTGTCTCAGCTAAACTTCCGTGAAACTGTTGAATTAGTAGACAGGACAAAAATTTTCTGCAGTTCTTTACTTTAAAAGATATTCAAGGACTGGACAGCTTTGTGCAACAGTTGTAAGTCATAGTTAAAATTTGTCTCAAAGTCAGACCCATCAGCCACCCCAACCTCTACACCCTGACTCTCTGCCTTGCTACAATGAGGACACACTTTTTCCTCCATTAACACCAAATGCTGGCACAGGTGCAGAATCATCCAATATGGATCTAATGCCGGGGTTGGAACAATGTGGAACTCCCCAAAGCACAGTTAATTAACAGGAAAAATGGTAGCCCTTGCTGTTTTTAATAAATTCTCCCATTTACCAAAGGTCTTATCCTGTATTCTTTCCCGTATTTGCATAAAGCATTTGAAGTAGATATTTAAGGCCCCAATAAAGCACAACTCCCAAGAAAAGTAGTTTTACTTTTGCAAGTTTGATTCAGAAAAGAATGCAGACTTGCAGGAATATTCACCTGCGACAACTGCATCTAACAATTAAACAGCAGAAAACTGGCTACAGCAGTAATGTACTCAACCCTATGGGACTGGCGCTATCACAGCGGCTCTGAAGCAGTGTGGTAATTGTTAAAGTCTTATGGGACATGGGCGGGGATGTTGTGCCCAGTCCTGTCGTCCATGCATTAGTCACGATGCGCTGCTTCATGCACAGGAGGGGACTAAGGGAAAGGAGAGACCTAGAAACAAGAGCAAACATGGCTTCCAGCTAATGCACAGGCTTCATAAAGCATCTGCACAATTTAAGCCATCTTGCCTTTTCATTAAGGTGCCACCTCCTAGACTGATCACGTCCACCGTCTCAGCACAAGCTGCTGTTCAACATCAATGCTGCCAATTATGTGACTCTGTCGGTGGAAAAGAAAAGGGGTGTTTATCTCCTTGGAGATAAAGATTTTCATTTAAGTTATTTTGAGTTGTTTTTAAAGACTATTTTTGAGCAGTTTTTGTTAGTGACCAAAGGTCTTCACCACCTGAAAAGTCTTTATTTGTAGGTACAATGGTGCTCTGAAAAGCCTTTTCTCCTGACACTGTCACATCTGCCACTGTGATTACTATTCTTACACTTAATCTCTAAATTTGGTGTGAGAAATGCTCTAAACACTGACATTATTGGGAAGAATAAAAAAAAAAATCACAACTAATGTGTAATCTGGGGAAAATGTTTCCAGTGCAGGAGCAGGAGGAAGGGGCTGTAAGAGGATTGCCTGTGCCCAGCCGCCTCCTTCGAGACCAAACAGTGCCAAAGGATATGGCCACAATGGCCTCCATATTGTAGCAGTGTTTTCACTCCCGCGGGAAGCAGTGGAAGGAGAGTGAAGGTACTCCAAGAAGGTCATCAAAAAAAAGATAAAGATGATGGCAGATGCAACTAAACTTTAGTGTGCCCTTCAACACCCAGACTGACGCCTCAGGCAGAGGTATTGGTGGGACGTGACGGCAAGGTGAGGGAGAAGAGAAAAGGCCAGTAGTCTGTGTCAGCAGGAAACCAGTCCTGAGGGAGACACCGTGCTCGACGGGGCAGCTGGAGTGTCTAGCCATCAAATGGACCATAGACTGTTTCAAGTACCGTCTGCTGGCTATGGGATTCAGCTTAGAGAATGACCACGGGGCTCTGAAATGGTTAGAAACCATGAAACTCTAGAATTACCTGCTGGCTGCTGTCAGCACAGACACACAGCTTCGCATCAAGTGTTCTCAAGTGTCTTTTTCGGGGCAAGTGACTTCCTGTCCCACATCCCTGCTCTGTGAAAAAAAAAAAAAACCTACCCCCTTCGCACCATAACCTCCCACACATCTATTCACACACACACACACACACACACACACACACACACACACACACATTCTGTATTCAGCTCTGTTTCTTGCACTAAAATAGGTAGACTATTACATATGCAGAAATGACACTTTAGATTTATTTGCCTGCGCCTGTGTTTGAGGATGCTGCTGCTCCATATTGATGCTGACAATTACATGGTGTGATTAATGGACTACAGGGAGGGGTGGTTTTCCTTACCAGCCACAGCTTGTCAAAGCTTTACAGCTCCCCATACAGAATTTACAGTGACTCATTCTTACTGTACATCTGGTGGTATTTAAACTTCAGCATGTTATTATATGTCCCTGGCTGACTGTATGCCTCTGGCTGAATACTGAATGACCCAAATTGAAAATTATTACAATTACTTTGTTTATCAAAATAATTCTTTTGTTATGTTTCCGATCAAAAATGTCATTGAACAGAACCAATTCTTACATTATGAGAGACTATGGGTCCTATTTAAACAATATTTAGTGCGTGGCACAATTGGGGTTGAGCCTGTTTAACTCCACTCTGCTGGCGCATAATCTGGGTGCAAAATAAGGTGCAAGGGGCAAAGCGTCATCTCCCATTCCCTTGAAAATCCAGGTGTGCCTGCACCTGGTGCACTGCTGTTTACATGGTGTATTGGGCTCTGCAGCTCTTCTGTGATGTCTGCTATGTTCACATTTTAGAGAATGTCATAAATATTTGCCTCATTAATGATGTATAATTTTACCCACCTGAAACCCATCCACGCCTACATGTGTGTGTAACAAGTGTATGCTTTACTGTGAACCCACCTATGTAGGCACATCTTACCATCTGAATAATGTGCCCTTTAAATAGCAGGAAAAAACTCCACTATTCTGACTTAAGAGGGTTTTTATTCGCTGATGGTGCAGTCCCTCTCTGCTGCCTCAAAATACCAATGTGCAAACAACGTGCCTGACCACACCTCATTTAAAGACCTACACGCCCATGGGCGCACAGATGGGCTCAAGGGCATCAAACTGAAACTAGCATGACAGTTGCACTATTCTGTGCACTATTTTGTGCTGGATGTATGATAAGGCCCTGTGTTTTTTTTTTTTTTTTAAAGTCCAGCACTTAACTTAATTCTTTGAAGGACAAATTACAGTTGCATATTAACAATAATTAAAGGTTGCCTTCTCTTTTTCAGAGTTTTGTCTTTGACCAGTAGCCTCCTAATGGATAAGGCTCCACATACAAATGTGCTCATGCAGAGTTTGATCAGTTAGCATGTAGTCAGATAAAATGATATGCAGTAGTGGCCATCTTATATTGCCACTCTCAGCTGAAGGCTGTTTTGCTGCCAGATATTATCCAGCCACATATTAATGCATATTGACAGCATAAACCCTGATTTACCCTCACACTATTCCTTAGTGCCTTTGAAGTTCAGAAAAAAAATATTTCTTATAAATTGTGTATCAGGTTGTTCAAGCTGTTTATTCAAGTTACTCTGGGCTATATGTTTTTTACAACCAAACAAACACTCCATGTTTTATAGCTACGCCATTCCATCAATGGAAATCATTCTGATGTTTTGTGTATCACACACTTACCCAGAATTTCAGCCTAGAACCAGCAGAAGGTCTGTGGGTGGCATGATATCATACTGTACTCTACGTGGCCAGATAGAAATGGAATTACAGATATGTGACTGTCTGTCAAAATTACACCAACATAATGCCTGACTCTTGCAGCCAAGAGAACTATTTTGCTGCTTTTTCTCAAGATGTTGAGACGTTTCCCCTCATTTGTGTGCTGGAGGATTGTTGGACATATGATGCTGGCTTGGCAAAGAAATTCATCTGTTAATTCAGAATACTTGGTCCATTTAGTGAGGCAGTTAGGAAAACAGGGTTTTTTCGAAGACTGATGCATCGCCTACAAAACACTAATCTGAGTGGAATTAGTGTAACTGTGAGCATTTAGGCCTTTCATATTGTGTTTGTCTATATATATGCAGTGCTGCTGTGTGGATGTGTTTGAAGATAAGCAGCAGATGTTTGTGAAAGCACTGTCTGTTACAACTGTTTTGACCATTTACACTAAATATGTGAATTTATGACAGAATAGAAAATTGTATTGAGTGTAGACACATTAAAAATAAAATAAAATAAAAATATACTCCTCTATCACCCAGGGAGAAAGTCCACAGACTCCCTTAAAAATTTACACAGTTAACTTTATAAATTTTGTGAAATGCTATCTATGATTAATTCTTAACTGTTTGTGCCTGTTTGTGCCTGTTTGTTACAGCATATATATATATATATATATATATATATATATTAACTATTGCATGTAAACCAAAACCAGTATCTGCAGGACCAGTGTTTTATACAAAGATTCTGCATTATATTTTCATAACCTTATGATATAATAATAACAAGTGCGTCAATGAAAATATCTGCTGTGTGGAAAGCACACTCCCTCAACCAAGTGGGCTGAAAAAGGAAGCCAACGTGGAAGTGTCAAAAACTGCAGTTCCTCTCATGGCCACTTGAGGCTGGCTTCAAGAGCGAGTCAATCCCCACAGTTCCCCATGTAAAAATGCCCAACTTTACAGCAGAAATAAACATGTTTACAGCCTGGTACAAAAACCGTTTTGGTGCTAATTTTTCTGTTTATGGCAACTGTAAGGAGGATGAATTTTTTTATTTAAGTCATCCTTTTACATTTAAGGCTTAAAATTAAGCATAATTAAGGGTGTGGCTGCTTTGAATGACAGGCTGTCTGCTGATGGTGTCAAATCCACCCTTTACTTCTCAACAGTAGATCCTCTTATCCATACTGTATGTGGTCATCTCTGGCTCCAAAAATCGAAGATGGGGAAGGCCAAAATACGAAACTCATGGGCTATATCCAAATGTCCGGACTTGCAGACTTCGTGAGCGTGTTCCCGTGAAGTCTGGGAGTGCTGAGGGCTGTCCAAAATCACAATTCAACCAGTCCACAAGGGGCCTCAATTGGACTTTCTGCGGACTTCCAGAGAGTCTGCTTGGGGTGAAGACTTCAGCAGACTTCAGCGATTTAATAACCCACAATTCAATGCCATACATTTGTGATGTTGTGGGGGGTTTTTCAGTTGCCAAAGAAAAACGTATGAATATGTAAAATAGTTATCAATAGTAAGGCCTTTTAAATGCTACTTGAATTACATAGGCAAGAAATAATATTCAACCACATCATGATACAGAAATATGTATAAGTATAGCCTGTAGAGGGACTGGAAATGCATTTTATTATTGCAGCCTAACAGGCTGCACAGCATCATTGGCTAAAAAATGGCCAAAAAACAATGTATACCCAATTGACTGAGGCCTTGTTTACACGGATCCTGATACAAATAAAAACGGATTTTTATGTATCCTGTATAAAAAAAATCTGGGTTTACACGATCAATTATGAAAACGATTTCCCTCTACATGAAAACGCAAAAACGGCAGCTTTTTGCTGCAATTAGCATGCCAGGCCAGTAGATGGCGATACACCATAGAAGAACCTACTGCACATGCACAGTGATTTGTTTTCCTCTTGCCGCTAGTGAGAAAAACAATGATAAACTACATTTTAACCCTATGTAGCATAGTTAGCTGCTATGCACTTACTAATATTGGGCACAGCAGACCTCCATTTTAGCGCCGATGTAGTGGTGATGTTGATGCAGCAGTGCTAAGTTCATTTGTAAGCTCGTAAGTAGTCCCAAAAGTGCTAGCAAAACGTAAACAACCCAGCATATATCCGCCATTGTTGTTGTGGTTCTCAGGTGCCTACTGGGCATGTGCGAACTTGGTTGCAACGTCATCGTTTTCCAAAATCTCTGTCTATCCTGTTTCTGTATTTTTAAAAACTTTCACTTTGGAAGCCGTTATTGAAAATCTCTGTTTTCGTGGAGGAAAAACGGCGATGTGTAAATGCTGGGTGCAAACGCAAAGGTAAATACCAGTTTTCAGAAATATACGGAACTGTATAAACAAGCCCTGAGTTATAGTCCTGTCCTTATTTACAACATCTCTGTTTTTGAACACGTGTACATGTTATGTAGAGATGTATGAATACATTTTTGTTCAGTCACAAAGAAAGGATATCAAGGATATTTATCTTGTTATCTGCAGGGACAAATGAATAGGCACTATTCTTCAACTTATAAGACATATATGAATATGACAGCGGTGACAATTGAATGTTTCCACGGCAATGAGTAAAACAGTATTGAGGGCTGTCTATCAGCCGCTTGCAGTCTGCCCTCATAGATTTTAAGATATGACAGTAAATAAGTCACACTTCGTACAACTGAAGTCTGCGTGGGCTCAGTTTGCAAGTCCAGAGGGTGGACATTGGGATGCAGCCATGGCTTCAAACAGCAAACCAGTGGGTGACATCACTGTGGCTACGTCCATAATTTTTATGCAGTCTATGCCTCATACACATCAAATACAATAAGAACAGCTGATGATGGAATCGATAAAACATTGCATCTGGTTTCCACACATGGTGCTTAGGTGCGTTACGAGGCAATGCCACGCTAACTGCATTATCAAGGGGGATTCAATTCCAGCCAAGGACCCAGCAGGGACCCAGAAGGGACCCAGTCAGTTCAGCCTGGACCCTATAAAAGCCCAGCCAGTAATTTTAGATGGCTGCTCCTGTATAGTGCCAGTCCCAGATCACAGGCAAAATCTCTGTGCCTGTGTCTTTTGTGGTGCACTTTTCTTTTCCTGCTCGTGGCAGAAAAATGTGCCTGCTGAACTGCACTGCAGAATATGCAGGATACCTTTGCACCTGTTTTTTGGATTTGACACATTCTGCCCCACATGCAGTGTATTTATCAAAATGAAGCAGCAGGCTGGAGTCTTAGTTTGTGAGACTTTTAAAAAAATGTGTGGGCCAGGTGCCTCTCTCAGTCAATTCAGATAATGTATTGACCATTGTAAATTGTCAGCTGCACTGTGTCAGACCAAGAGTTTAGTGGTGTAGTGGATGGTATACACAGGTATACGGGGTATACCCACCTCTTTTTGTGGCCGTTTACAGTATACCCACTTACCAGCCAAAAAGCCATTGGAATAGGAAAGTATACCCACTTCCTTCTCAGGTAACCTACCCATGTATACCCACCTCATCAACTACCACTACACAGTTGTCGGTGCAGCCAAGTTAGTGGCTCTGTGAAGCTGTATTTATGGTCAACACAGCAGTACTTTGAGCTAAATGCTGTCAGCAGCATGCTAACATGTTTACAGTGACAATGCTAACATTAGCAAGTAGAATTTACTGTGTTTAACATCTCACTTTAGAGTGTAAGTATGCTAAAATATGTAAATTAGCATTAAACACAGTGCACCTCATGCGGATGGGGATGGCACACGACTGCAGGTATTTATATACCATAAATCAAATAATTAGACACAATTATTTTTTTTACCTTTTGGCTGGTTCGTCAGTGAACCAGCAAGGTTGGTAGAATGTATCCTCTAGGGATACATTAGAAAATTCCATGGCAATCACTCAAAACCAAAAAATTATGACACTAGAGGTGAGTCGGAGGATCACAAAAGCCATTAGAGTTCATCATCTGAGAACCACAAATGTCAAATTTCATGGCAGTCCATTTAAGAAATGGTGAGATATTCAGTCTGAACTGACTGACTGGCTGGCCAACTTACAGCATTGTGATCCACAGAGCCATGCCACTCATGTGGCTAATAAAATATATAACCCAGTATAACTAGAACCTAATTCTTCAGCTATAAAACAGAGCAACAATTATAAATGAACACAATATCAGCTTTTGTAGCACTCAAACAGGGGATCTGTGTGGTTTGTGTTTATTAAACTTCAATTTGCACTTGGCAATCAATAAATTGTGAAATCTCTGAAGCCCTGTACTTGTCCTTTCTTTTGAAAGGACATTTGTGCCTCTGTGAACGTTAGGCTGCATTTACCTCTGCATTCTTGTCAGACATTAGCCGTATCAACACCTTACCTGCTGTAGCTAACCTGCCGTGTTAACTCGTGTGGTAGCTTGTGTTTTATTTTTGTGCCTTGTCTGTCTCTGAAACATCTTTTGACATAAGTTTTGTTTGACCCCTGTTACATTATTAATACAATTAAACCTAAAGCTTTGTTTTAATTCATGAGTAGTTTTTTCTCAGGTTCAGTTTTTGAAGTGCTGTCAAAGTAAATGTTTGGATGACCACCATGTTTTCACTTATTTTCTGAGCCTGATGATCCCTTTGTTTGTTTGCCATTTTCATAGTAAATCTGGCCCATGGTTATGTCAAATAACAAAAAAGAGGAAGAAATAAAACAGAAGCATGAACACATTCTATTTTCATATCCATTTATCCTACATTATGTGCCCTAGTATTTAACACCTGGGATAGGATACCACTCTGTCATACAGACATCTCACTGATACTGTATGTCTTTGAACTGTGGGAGGAAACCAGTTCACCTTGAGGAGGCTCTAATTGTAAGTACTAGTAACCAGTAAGTAGTGACCACTTTGCATTGTGACACTTAAATACATGGATATATTTTTTCTTTTCTATGCCTCTGCGCCCGCAATAGCCGTGGCAGGAGGCATTATATTTTTGGGTTGTCAGTCTGTCCATCCATCCCATCGTGGTGAAAGCAATATCTCAAAAACACCTTGAGAGAAATTCTTAAACTGTGGGACAAACGCCCACTGTAGTACACAAAGAACTGATTTGATTTTGGTGGATTAAGGTCAAGGTCAATATGACCTTGTATCTGTCTCATTCTTATGAAGGAAATATTTCCGGGAGCACCTTGAGGGAATTTCTTCAAATTGGCATCAACGTCCATTTGGACTCATCGCCAATCTGATTCAATTTTGTGGTCAAAGGCTAAGGTCACCATGACCTTGCATTGGTCTTAGTCTCGTGAACACAATATCTCAAGAAGGTCTTGAGGGAGTTTCCTCAAATTTGGCACAAACGTCCACTAGGACTCAGGAATGAACTGATTAGAATTTGATGGTTGAAGGTAAAAAGTCAAGGTCACTGTGACCTCACAAAACATGTTTTTGGCCATAACTTAAGTATTCATATGCTAAAATTGACAAAAATATACACAAATGTCTTGTGATAAAATGATGAATTAATGACATTTTATATCCATAAGGTCAAAAGTCAACTTTGATATAATAATGTTCTACAATATCACTTATGGCCATTACTCAATGTCATATCTCAGGAGCAGACAGGGAGACACACAGTCAGATACAGACACTTACCTTCAATCAATTTATGTTTTCACAGTCATGGCTGTAAACTGTAAGTGCAACTTGACTGGTGTGCAGAGGCATACAACCATGGGGTGGTAATTCTAGTTCGTCTTTGAAGGAGCATGTGCGTACAGTCACAGGGCCCATTTTACATAAGCATTACACACAGATCACAAATGATTGCAGCGTCAGAGTTTATAAATGATTGCAGCTTTAACATCCTAGCTATTATGTTGCAAATTTGGTAAAACAGGCCCCTGGGTAAACAATGTGGCTCAGGCACAGGTCCTGTGGAATGAAATCATATCTCAATAGGCACCACACCATTGTACCAGCTTGGAAGACAAACATGGACCACATATTTTTTTCTTGTCTACTGAAGGGGTCATCTCAGCAAAGACTATCAGTAACAAAAATAAAATGCCTTTACTTTCCATCTTCTGTGAAGTTAAAATTGGTGCCTTCCAGCTTCTTTCACTTTGAGATCAACATTTTGATTTTTGGTTGTCATAGAGGCAATAGGCAATCTGTTCTAAATATGACCTGTTACTTGCTTTCTGTCATGGTACCAAATCATTTCATGCCATCTCTGTCTTTTATATTGTAATGCTTGTAATTGGACTGCAGTAATCTTTCTACCAAAGCTGCACATAGTGGCGTCTAGTCAGCAAGAGCTCCTTAAGCTAATGGCTGATATAGCTGAGGTGCTCCGCCGAGTGCTTTTAGACACTCATTTGTGCCGGCTGCCAGCCGGTACTTTAATGGCTCTCTTATTAGTCATCCAGTCATGCTGTACTGACACTGATGTTGTGCTGGAATTATGGCCATCGCTGCAGACCACTGATGTGGGTGTTGATGATGATGGTGATTGTTTTTATATTCATTCATCCACAATAATATGTGATGATTATGACTTCTTTATATTCATTCATCTGCGTAATTTAGATTGGCATTTATATCATAATACTTGTAACCGTGTCATCTTATAGTTTTTGTAATCTCTACATTCTGTCACCTCTGCTATGTATTCTGGCTGTGCACTGAAGTTTCTCAGCAGGAATCAATACTGTTTTGATTGTACTCTATTCACTCCTGCTCTGTTCTCAAATTGTTGTGTGAATGCTGACACGTTGCTGTTAACAATGTCATAATGAGCACACACACACTGAATATCAGCAGTGGGTTGAGTGAGAACTAGCAGAAAGTTGATGAAAGGAAAAAAACCCACACACCGATACTTGCCTTCATATGTTGTGACAAAACTAGCAGAGTTTCAGGCTGTCACACTCTGAATCACTTTTGAAAGTTTTTTATAGGAAATAAGAGACAATTGTTTGACAAATTCAGGAGATAAACATTTCAATCTAAAATGTGTTTTCTCAGCATCTGTTTTGTGACCCAAGCTGGAGGATTAAATGACATTTTTTGGGGTGGAAAAGTACTGAAATGTAACATCATATTACCTTTTGAAGCTTCTGTTGGTGTAAGGCTGGAGAGATTCCAAAAATTAACAGATTTGTTAAAGTTTGAATAAAATGTGCAGCATCAAAGCAGAAATATCTGAGATCTGCAGAATAGTTTAGTAGTCTGAATTTAAGTCATTTACTAGTTGTTATTCCATCAGCTTAGACATGATATTAATTGTAGGATCTTGTGCGGCACAATACCCCTAAGAAACAGTAATGTAATATACTCAGGGACGCAGTGGGACTGAAATTCAGCCCAGGATTTTGAGATCAAGAAGGCTTTAGTGCAAGTGGCCTCAGGGCGCCAGCAGAACATTTTTTGGCAGTAATTTTAACAGCAATACAGTCTTTGTGGTAAGAAGACAATCCCATGATGCTGAAGAACTTCAAGACACTTTAGGATGTCTGAATAAAAACTGGACCAAACCAGGCAAATCTACGTAAGCTGGAACACTAAAGCCCTTTTTAGATAGGAATTGTGCAAATTTGCAGGAAAGCTCAGCGTGTGACATAACCAGTGACGTGGGAGGGAAGCCGTGGCTGGTCAGTTCTTTGGTGTTTCTCTCATAAGTCGACCCGTTCTTCACCGTCCCCGTCATCTGACAGTTAATGGCCTCTTCGTTTGCGAGGGCAAGGAGGCTGCGCAATTCCTTGTCTCCCCAGTTGCTCATCTTTACAGTGTCTGTCAGGTTGTGTTTCCCTCTTGCTACTAGCTGCTTGCTAATTCCTGTTATCATCTGTTTCCTGTTTATCCACCGCCAGTGGCTCGCACGTGCGGCGTCATCAACAGCTCCTCCCTCAAGTCATCAACAGCCCCTCCCGTTGCAGAAGGCCGCCTCCGTCTGTTTGAACCAAATATGTCTACCCTACGATGCAGAAAATTGGGCGCCTTGGATCAACTCACCAATCCGGCTCTGTGTGTCTAAACGCTCGCAGCTTGCCGGCAAAACGGCCCAACATTCGCGGAAAATCTGGCAGTGTAGAAGGGGCTTCTGTCACAGTATACTGCCAACTACCACTAACTTCTGTACCAAAATGTGAAAAGCCAATCTATAGAGTGTTAAAATGGTAACAAATGCTTATACATGCACACTCAGATACTCAATGTTTTTCAATATATATTCAAAAACTACATAGCAATCCCATAAAAATAGAGCAAATAAATTGTGTGTGTGTGTGTGTGTGTGTGTGTGTGTGATTATAGGAAATAAAAACAAGCAGCTTATCATAGCAAATATTTAGAGACAGAAACAACAACATCCAAGGTATGGGGGCTATACCTTTTCAAAACCCCAAAACAAACACTGTCCGACCTCAAATCACCGGCAAGTGTTGAAACAGTCCAGCAGTCATCAGTGGCCTGGCTAACAGTGGCCACAGAAGCCTTGGCCCTTCCACCACAGAAAAGATCAGTCAATTTGGTGCATTAAGTTGCATCTTGCACCCATCTCTCTTTCATCCAGTCTTCCATCTAGCATGCCTCTGGGCCAGCTATAGTCGTGGCCAGAGACATCGTGTTTTCAGGTTGTCCGATCATCCCATTATCATGGATGCGATATCTTAAGATCACCTTTTGGTAATTTGTTCAAATTTGGCACAAATGTCCCCTTGGACTCTGATTGACTGATTTGACTGATTAGATTTTGGTGGTCACAGGTCAAAGGTTAAGGTCACTGTGCCTTGTCTGTCTCATTCTCATGAAGGTGATATCTCAAAAATGCCTCCAGGAAATTGTTTTCAAATTAGGCACAAATGTCCACTTGGACTCAGAATAAACTAATTAGAATTTAGGCCAAAGGTCAGGGTCATTGTGACCTTGCATTGGTCTTATTCTCATGAGCACAAAATCTCAAGAGGGCCTTTCGGGAGTTTCCTCAAATGTGGTACAAACGTCCACTTGGACTCAGAAATGAACTGATTAGAATTTGGTGGATGGTCAAAGGTTAAGGTCACTGTAGTCTCTCTCACCAGACCTTTCTCAAGAAAAGAAAGGTCTGGCTGGGCTGACTCTCACTTTAAGATTGGAGAAAAAACGCCCCGGCTGCTTGTATTTCTTTCAACACAGATGTGTTATAGGATATAATGATAAAGTGATGACATTTTATATCCTAAAGGTCAAAGGTCAGCTTCACTTTCACATCACAATATTCTGCAAAAAAAACCTCATGTAGAAGGGAAGATATCCGGTCAGATACTGAATAGGTGACAGTAGTCTTGGGTGTCCGCTTTAAAACTGTGCTAATTGTATAGATCATCAGCCCTGCTGGGGGAAAGATGTGTTTGAAGCATCCATTGTTTCACAGACATGGATGTAAACTGTAATTGCGACGTGATGGGTTTGTGGAGGCAAACAACCATGAGGCGGTGATTCTAGCTGCTAATTATGTTTGCCACAAAAACGTCAGACAGATGGAAACTCTTCAAGATGAAAAAGATTGAGCCATTCCGATCTCAACAAAAAACAAGAATTTGTCCAAATTGGGAGGGGATGCTCATACCCCCCCCCCAATATTGAAAGTTTTAGATTGGCCCAGTCTGACAGGCAGTGTTCTGCTCTGTGCTGTTTGTGGCTGCGAGGGCCAGGCAGCAGGCTGAGGACCATAACTACTGACATCAAAAATTAAAAAATGAAAACTCTATGACCACTAGCTGGTTTGGCCTGGAATGGACCAGCCAGTTCGGGAGACTTCCCAAACTTCCCAATGGCCAGTCTGCCCTTGAATATACTGTTTATGCAATCTAGAAAGTAATGAGCCATAATGATGTAATCAGATTAGAATTTGACAGTAAACTTCCTTCCACTCTTGGCCATCATTAAAGCAGTTGCACAGAACCAGCTAGTAACTCAACAGCATGCTGTCCCCCACAGTCTGCCTAATATAGTTATCCATGATGAGAATGTTCCATACCTATGCTAGCAGCTCCCCTGGTTACATGCAACAAGCTGATTATCCCTAGCCCACAACCTTTTCAGTGAATCCCCTGCCAGCTGCAACAGTGTCTGCAGCTGAGGATTTGGAAAACATAATGATATTATGCTAATGTAGAGATATTGCTGGATTGACATTTCTGCTGATTGGGATTAGTGCTCCTATCCATTTTCCCACCCACACAGCAATAGCTTAAGGTCTCTCTGTCACCAGAACATGCTTTTAACATTGCTGGTGTCAGGGGTAATTTGTGCTGTTACTCAAGTGGGCTTGTTTCGATGCAATTAGTTTATTTTCTTTGTGTAATGAGTGCATGCCCTGAGCTGTCTGCCCTCCGGAGACATTTGAAAACAGAGAAAGTCCCAAATTTAGAGACAGACTGCCACTGCAGTCTGTTAAATTTATTTATCTTCTTAAATTAAGATTGTTGACACAGATAATTGCAAGATTGTCCTCATCTGTTTAAGTTTACATATCATCACATTAAAAGACGAGTTATGTGTTATCAAAATATCTTTGCATCCACTGGTTTGTGCAAAATCATTACTTTGTTAACAGTGTATCCCATAATTCTATGGTGTATCAATAACGTCTTATTCAGTCAGCCAGTACAGTCTTGTGGGCTTCTATTTATAAAAGGCATCTGTTGTTTTTATTTTTCCATCTTCCCCTTCTCCTCTAATCCCACTGGTAGGAAAGCACCAAATAGCACAGGATAAATGCTTTTACTTTCTGTTTAAAGTTAATTAATGAAACACTGATCGTACAGGTGTATGCACTGCTTAAAGGACCAACCTATTGCTGTTATATGCTGAGGTCAATTTCTAGTCATGTAGATTACTAGTTAGCCTGGAGGGGAAATTAAATTTTTTCACTCTTGCTGTCAATTACACACTAAGTGGAGAGATATCAGAGTGAGGGGGCTGCCTTGGTCAGGCGCCCCGAGCGGTTGGGGGGGTTCGGTGTCTCTTAAAGGAGGTGCCCAGAAGGCATCCTGATCAGATGCTCAAACCACCTCACCTGGCCCCAAAGGAACAGTGGCTCTACTCCGAACTCCCTCCGGATGTCTTAGCTCCTCGCCCTATCTCTCTTCTAGCTGAGGCTAGCCACCGTCCAAAGAAAACTCATTTCGGACCCTTGTATCTGCAATCGCATTCTTTTGGTCACTACCCAAAGCTCATGACCATAGGTGAGGGTTGGAACATAGATGGACCAGTAAATTGAAAGCTTTACCCTCTGGCTCACCTCCCCTTTTACCACAACAGTCTGGCGCAATGTCTGCATCACTACGGATACTGCGCCAAACTGCCTATACATCTCTTGCTCCATATTACCTTCACATGTGAACAAGACCCGGAGATACTTGAGCTCCTTGTGAGGCTTTTGCATTATCCAAACCAGCACAAATAACACAATAAGAAACCGTGTAATCTCAAAGGCACCCCTGACTGGTCTGCCAAGCAAATAACATCTCAGTGCTTTTGTGCCATTTGCACATATTTAAATAAAGTATAATGCATACATTTGGCACAAAATTGGCCCCTGTCTATACAAATAAGCCTTAATGTGAAAACAGTCAGATAATAATAGCCACACGCAGATACAGTAAAATTATTAGCAAATTTAGAGAGTTGGTGGTATCTGAGGCACATTCATAATAGGGCTGTAGTCAACCAAAGAAAATCTTGGTCGTCTAAAGTCGCACGTATTGTTAAATTAATTGATAGTCGTGGGAAGAAAAAAAATCTGCACGTTGTTTTTACTTCTGCGGTGGTGTGTCTGTGTCACTCTGCAGTTACACCTCCTCCTCAGCGGTGGAGGTTCTGTAAAGTTTAGTTCAAATCAAACTTTATTTATATAGTTGATTCAAAACATACATTAAACATGGCTTAATAGAGACAATTTCAAACACAAGTACGCAAATTGGCTTCACTATAAATCGCAGCATTGACAGACAAACACAGTCTTTATCTGGACAAATTTCCCCCACCAATACAACATGCTAACGTTATTAACACAAGTCTATGGCATTTTACATTGTATAAAATAGCCTAGCGTCTAGCGATCTTTCCCTCTTCTCATATAAAGCCAGGGACAACAGCAACATGTAACAAAGGTAACGGCACATAATTTGGCTCCATTACAACTCACAACATTCACCGACAAAACAACTGTCTTATACTAAACATGTTTTCCAAACAAATACAACATGCTAACGTTATTAGCACCAGCCTATGGCATTTTACATTGTATATATTAGCCTAGCGACGAGCGGAGATTTCCTCTGTTCATATGAAGCCAGGATAAATCCCAAAGTATAAATCCCTAAAGGATAAATCACACACATGACTGAACATGCTATTTGTTATTGCTATTGTCCCCCTGCTGCAGGAAATAATGGATTAATCGTTGAAAGCTGTTGATGTAGCACTTTTCTCCTTATGAAAGTAACACAGCGATTATTGGACCAATGAGAATTTGGTCGGACGAGAGCATAGCGACCAAATAATCGACTAGTCGACCAGGAGACTACAGCCCTAATTCATAAGGGGTGTCACGCCCAGACTTTTCGTACTGTCCCAAGTTTTGAGGAATTTGTCTGCACTGTGTTGTTCAGGAACTTTAGTCAGCAGTCTGTTCTGCCTGCTGTGTTCCCGGTGCAAAGGTAGTGTTTATGCTTTGCCACCTGGATGATTAAATTGCACTCACCTGCAAAACTTCATGGACATGTTTACGCTGTCATATCATTGGTGCAATATCTTTTGTAAATCGAACCTTGAAACGGAGCAGATAGTGGTTGCAAGTGATGCACAATGCGTGGTGCTATCAGCGGCCAAAGATTTTTTGTGGGTTTACCCATAAAAGTCCACTGCATACGTTAGTCACAGCATTGCTTTGAACTAAATTCTAACATGCTCACAATGATAATGTTAATATATTGATGATGAGCAGAAATTGTTTGTCATCAATTTAGCCGGTCTTTGTCATAATCCAAGATTTGGAGAAAGTAAAACTTGCTGGTGGTGAACCATGAAGGTCTGAACCAAATTCCATGGCAGTCCATTCAATATTTCAGTCTCCACTGAGGTGGACTGACCGCTCAAGTAGCATTGCCATTGCTAGAGCCATGCGGCAAGCACTGCTAAAACACAGACTACTGGAAAAATGCTTCCTGGCACTGGAGCCCTGCCTTATCCCACTCCAGCTGCTTTCACTGGATTTCTGACCATTACTGCCTGAGCCCACAGTGTGTAATCTTTTTCTGCCCTTTCCCGTGGGGTTTGTGTCAGCTCCCGCACGCACCCGCAAACATTCTGACCATACATGCACGGACAAAACATTATCAATAGATTGAGTCTTCTCCTGTTCTACAGGGAAAGTACAACGTTATTAAGAAAGATAGGCATACCTGTTGGTTATGGGTAGTAGTATTACATTCTACTGCATAATAACATTCATAATTAATGGCAATTATTCTGGTAATTCTGGAATTTAATGTTATTATTGTTAACTGTAAAATTACTGAGAAATTCCTCCAAATATCAACGTGCCTCGCTTTTCTTTTGTATTGTAATGTCCTGTTTTTATCTCTTATTTTCCACTTTTCTTGTTGACATCACTATCCCTCATGATAATTAATCTCCAGGACCCGCACGTTTCCTTCTTACCACTCGCTCCCTCGAGATTTGTGTTGGGACCCATGGGAGCCCAGTCCCAATGTCGTCCTCTACCTGGCACTGCCCTATGAATTACTGTACTATAAAGCATCTGCAGGCTGAACAAACCATCCAGAGTGATGGCTGGTCTGGTCACATACAGTACCATATATGATATATATGCTATGTATTCAGGAAGTGAAAATTCTATCAAGGTCAGCACAGGTCAATTATGTACCAACAGGACTTACACTATTTACCAATGCATTTCTTCTTCTGTGTCTTTCCTTCTCCATAGGCACTCATAAATTTGTGACGGAATCGGAACATCTGGTGCTGACAGCCATTACCAAAGAACAGTCAGGATCGTATGAATGCATTGCTTCTAATGACATCTCAGACTCTGATCGCAGGACAGTGCAAGTCACAGTCAACTGTAAGGACCCAAGCTATCCCATTCATGGTGAAAATATAATGATCAGGGCAGATATATCCTCAAATTAAGCCTATTGTTTTTTTGTTTGTTTATTTTTATTTTTTTTACCAAATGATTTTCTTTTCTTTTATTGCTGTTATGAAATGTTTTATAGGGCTTTATGTCTTCAGAAGGTGTAACAAACAAACAAACATAACAAACTCATTATCTGTATCCTGGCCACCGCATGTTTAAAGAAATAGGCATATGAAGCCCAAAACACTAAATTATTTTCTTATGTTTTCAATTTGCCGCCATTGTAAAATGTATTTCATTTTATTTTATAGACCCTCCCTTCATTTCTAAAGCGAGGAGTACGGGGACTGCAGTTGGACAAAAAGGAGTCCTGCAATGCGAAGCCTCTGCCGTCCCGAGGGCAGATTTTGAGTGGTACAAAGAAGACCGCAGGCAAGTTTCTTTTCTGAGCTCTGTGATTTCTGGCTTGGAATTGTTTGAAGTTAAGAGATACACAAAAACACCCATTCTGCTGTCAGTTGTGGACTTGCCTTACTTGAAAAAAAAGCCAGGCTGCATGATCTTTGTTGATCTTCCTGTCCTTGTAAAATGAGAAATAAGATTAATATATTAAGATGATCATGTTCTGAAAATTCATAATTTTACTTTTTTTTCTTCTAAAAATCAGTCAAATTATTTGCAAAACAGGCATAGACACCAAAGGCAACTATTATTTTATTACAGTGTAATTGGTTTACGTCAATGTAGTGTGGGGCTCTGAGGTTTGGAGGATATAATAGTATAATATTTTTTCCGACTGAAAGCTGGAGACTGGAAAGATGTTTATGAGCAGCCCCAGAGCTGCTAAGCTGATGTAAACACAGGCTATGTTGCACTGTTAAATGGTCCCTGACAGTGACAGCAGTCCCCAAAAGACAAAATCAGTCCTCAAGATAAAAAAGATATAGGACGCTGATAAAATAAATGGCATCCACAAACATGAAATAAGGCAATGAAACAGGAAATGCAATAAGTGAAACAGAGGGAAGGTTGTCGTGCACTGAAGGATGAAGTGCACAAATACATACAGTTACTCCGATAAGGCAGTGAGCTGCATTCAGAGTTTAAGCCCTAGTATGAAAAATGTTGGCCTTTTACAGCCCTACAGGCCTGGGCGGATTATGAGACAATTGGCCCCTGGGTACAGATGTGCAAAGGCCCCACCACCTCTCCTATTAAAGAGGGATATACACAGACCTTGTGGTGGTTTTTGTCTTTTTTGTTGGTGTTGTTGCGTCTCTGTGTAGGTCTTTTGTGTCTCTTTAGTCTAATTTTGTCTCATTGAGGTCATTTTGTGTCTCATTGAGGTCATGTTATCTCTGACATGTTTTTGTTTTTTGTAGTAATTTTGTGTCTCTTTGAGGTCATTCTATGTCTTATTGAAATCATTTTGTGTCTTCATGATAACTTTGTGTCTCTTTGAGGTAATATTGTGTCTCTTTTAGGTAATTTTGCATTTTTTTATGGTCATTTTGTGTCTCTTTAAGGGTCATATTGTCTTGCTTTGAGGTTATTTTGTGTCTTTTTATGGTAATTTTGTGTCCTTTTACAGTGATATTGTGTCTCTTTGAGGTCATATAGTGTTTCTTTTAGGTCATTGTTTGTCTTTTGAGTTGATTTTGTGTCTCTCTGAGGTCCCTTTGTATCCTTTTGGTCATATTTGTCTCTTTATAGTGATTTTGTGTCTCTTTGCACTTCCTGTTTATCTCGCTGTGGTCTTTGTGTGTCTTTTCCCGGTCTGTTACTGTTATTTTGAGCAACATGTTTTAGATGAAGGCCACGGGACACTTAGGGCCCCTGGGCCTGCTCCCAGTAGGACGGTTCAGTAATCCATCTATGCCAGGTGTAAATGTATCCCTAATTTCATGTAAATCTTAACTGTGCTTGAAATCTCACAAGAACCTTAAAATGCAATGAGTGAAACAGAAGGAGGGTTGTGGTGCTCTCAGAGATGAAGTGCACAAATGCATAGTTACTTCAATAAGGCAGTGAGCTGCATTCAGTTTTAGTCCTTGTTGGAAAAATGTTGCCTTAAACAGCCCACGGGTGTAAATGTATTTCTAATTCCAATGCCCTTCTAACTTTTGAGTACATGTGCTTAAGATCCAACAAAACGCTTTAGTAAACACACGGCCTCAAAGGACTCAAGAAAAGCACAATTACAGTTTGTGTTCTTTCCTGCTCACCAGCAGAAGCCTTGAAAACAACTCCCCTCTTTCTTCCAGGCTCTTCAATGGTCTTAATGGGGTTAAGATAGAGAATCAAGGCAGACAGTCGATGCTTGTCTTTTTCAACGTCTCAGAAGAAGACTATGGGAACTACACTTGTGTTGCCATGAACAACATGGGAATCACTAATGCCAGCATAATCCTTTACGGTAAGAATACAGATGCTAAATATCTAAAAAACACAGTGATGGTTTAATTATGTTTAAATTATTGTAATTTATTTTTTAAGTGGACTATTTTTGGTGGCTGCTTCTTTGCATGCCAGCTGCTGCTCACATAGAAAAAACAATCCTGACATGAAGGTCACCAACTGCATCTTCTTCACTGGTTTACCTTTTCATTTCAACTATTCACTAGTTTCCATGGCAGTTGCAGCACCAATGTAAAGTTCTTACTTGGCTGAGAAAATAAGCCACGCCCTTATGAACATCTGAATTCCAGTTAATCACAGTTCATGCTGAAGCAGAGCTGTGGTTCCAGCGCTGATTTGAACTGTAAAACGTGCCAACGCTGATGATGCAGTAAAGTGTTGTGTTGTTCTCCTGCAGGTCCCGGTGCGATGCACGATGTGAATGGGGCCGCTGTGTTGCCCCGTTGCTCCGTATGCCTCCTGCTGACTGTAACCTTACTGTACTTGATGAAGTTCTGATGTGAAATGTGACAACCTCCAAGCTTCTCTCAGCATTGAGCAGCAAGAACAGACTATTAGTCCTTTAAGAAGAATGGAAATTTAAGAGTGCCAGTGGTTCACCCTTAGTTTTCTTTCTTTTTCTTTCTGGCTTTGCATCAGAGTCTGTTCTCTGTTGGCTCGCCAAGAGTGAGCGGCGTCAATCCGAGGAAGGGAAAAATTTGAATCATGCACTAATTTGATGATGGTAGAACTACCGAGTTTGTGTCTCCCCAAACCTTTTTGTATGTGAAAAGGGAAAAAGAAGAAAAATACATGTAACTTGTTGATAGTTGACTGTTTATTGCCCAATATTGAAGTGTACATTCAGATTATTATTATTGTGTCATGTCCTGTTCAATATCTGTACAATACCATTAAGCTTTTTTAAGTAAACGACAAAAAAGGAAAAAATGCAATGTGATTGTTGAATTTTACTGTATTTTTACAGTTGTATGCAAATCTGAGTAAAAGATCCTTCATGATAAACAGTTCAGAATAATAAATAGTACACCATGATTTCTCAGGCAAAGTCCTACTGCATAGTGCATCCAAATTTTTATTTCCTTCGTAGTGTGTGTAGAAAATGTACAAATGTGTACAGACAATTCCTGCACTGTATTTTTTTTTTTTTTCAAAATGCATACAATTATCAGATGAAACACCTAATCACAGCGTCATAGCAGCTTCACGGCATATTCACACTAGGCACTGAAAATCTGAAATTTGATTGTTTATGCGAAGTGTCATTTAGGACAGACATGTTGGTCAGTGTGCCACTTTGTTCTCTAAAGTGACAGGTTGAATGAAATGATCAGAGATGTAACTTGCTAAACAGGTAGTCATTAAAGCATCAGGTTAGTGGGGGGTCTAATTAGCAACATGGCACTGATCAGACATCTCACTCAGTGCAGCTGTTAAGTTGGGCAACTAAATTTAATTTGTAAAATAAAATTTTCTAACCCCCCGTTACGTTAGATTTGGCTTTTAAAATCTTGTTTTAAAGTTGCAACTAGTATGATTTACACAGATATGAACTCAGCAAAAATACAAACATATTTAATAAATAGCCTTTAAATTTCTCAGGCAGCCACAGTGGTTCTCAGGTTCCCTTGGTTGACCAGTGGGCTTTTATGCAATTGAGGCTTTTTATTCGGATTCACAGAGCCAAACGAGTTATCACAAATCATGTGTTTATATTTCTGTTCATCTACAATTGGAAAATAGTACTTACTAAATCTTGTTTTATTTTTTTATTGTTCTTGAATATCTCTGAAAATGCACACAGACACTCATACCTTTTTTCCACCAAACTAGCTCTGGTTCTGAAACCAGCTCAGTTCAGGATTCTTGGAACCTTGGTGCTATTTAGTGAACCGGCCCATGTTCCCTCCAGTTTTTAGCGGAGCTATTACAACCAAGGATGTGTCATCAATGGAGGGTGTTGCATAATGTATAATGGAAGTAAACGGGTTAGGGTTAGGATGGCGGATCATGCTGATTACCTGTGAGCTTTTGTTCTGTTATTGCATATATTTGTTTTTCTCCAAAAAACAAGCACTGACAAAGTACTAATGATAAGAACACTATTACGTGCAAGACTCCATCCTCTCTTTCCAATTTGTAGAACATGCCCACTAATATCATCACAGTTTGAACTGCAAGTCACTAAAAACTTTTAGTTTTCATGTTCCGAACCAATCTGTACTTTGGTCCAAATGCTCTGTACAGTTCAAATTAGTGGAACAAACTGGAATGGATCTGGTTCCATGTTGGTGGAGAATGGGTATAAGGCCCTGATCACACAGAAAGCATTTTAGCATCTGGAGGTGGCTTTTGTAATTGTTTTAAATGAGAATAAAGGTATTGCTCGCTGTTTTTGCATTGCTAAGTGTTTCTGCGCCCTAGGTGCCTGGCGTTTTTGCCGGAGCGCTCTGAACTCCTCAAGCTGAAAAACCTTGAACTCAGAGCTAAAAAGTGCCCTAGGTCATCTCCACTTTTTTCCCATTTTCCAATTGGATGATTTAAGAGGCGGGCCTTCTGGGGTGGTCACGACAACAAGTTTACAGTTGGTAAACAGTGGAGGAGAAACTGGTGGCAGCAGTTGCTGAATGCCCAGAGCTATACAACTTTACACATTGCTGTTCCCACCATCTCAATAGAAAACAGCAGGCTAGAAGCATTTAAATGCAATACTTGAAACAGCCATCATCGAGGAGAAGCTCCTGGACCAACAGGTGGTACTCCCTTTGATCCACCCTCTTCTTAGGGTCTCATGTACCCATACATTTTAGTCCATTTACTAAAGACATTCAATTAAAACATAAATAAATACATGAAGGCAGTGTGGTGCGCCTCACGTTGTGCAACCTGCAAAATGCTTTCTGTGTGACTGGGGCCTAAGGGAAAAAGTAAGAACAAATAGAGCAACCTAAAGGACCATGCTAGTGTTTTTGAAAGTTTGATCTTTTTTCCTACAAACATACCAGAGTTTTAGGTTTTTAAATTTGTATTTTTGTTTTCATATGTGATTGATATCAAAAGTAAATGCAGTGACTGGGAATTTGCATTACTCATTAAACACCACATCTGCTTTTATTGTTGTTGAAGATGAGTTATCTGTGTGGTAATGCAAATCAAAAGTTTGCCTTACAGTACATCAGTGGTTCTCAACCTCGTTTGTGTCAAGGACCCCTAAATTGATACACATAGGTCGCGGACCCGGATTATATAAGATTTTGCTTCAGGAACATCCATCTGAAAAGTTTTTTTTTTTTTTTAAAGATTTTTTTGGAGCCTTTTGCCTTTAATGGACAGGACAGCCAAGTGTGAAGGGAGGGGGGGGGGGGATGACATACCCCAAAGGGCCACAGGCTGGACTCGAACCTGAGCCGCTGCTGCAACAGCCTTGTGCATGGGGCACCTGCTCTATCCACTAAGCCACTGACACCCCATCTGAAAAGATTTTGGTTGTTGGTTTGATTAAGACCAGAAGTTGACGACTTCAGCTGCAACGATAGTTGATTTATCGATGATTAGACTGACAGAAAATTAATTGGCAACTGTTTTAATAATCGAATAATTGTTTTAGTCAGTTTTGAAGTAAAAAAGCGGGTTTCATGTTTGGTGAGAGAGTTTGATACTTTTCTTTGTCATTCATGATAATAAACTGAATTGCTCTGGATTCCTGGACCATTGGCTGGAAAAAAACATACCATTTAAAGACATCACGTTGGGCTCTCAGAAGTTACACAGGACATTTTTCTCTATTTTCTGACATTTTATTGACAAAATGAGTAATCAACAAAATAAAGGGCATATCAATAGAAAATGAAAGAAAATGTTCGTTGCAGCCCTATTATTGACAATTGAGGAGATAACTGTGGAGGAAGTAAAACCCATGATCAGAATAGCCACTTCTATATCCCTTAAGGCCCTGACACACCAAGCCAATAGGTTGGCCGTTGGTCGATGTTAAGCTATCGGTGAGTGTCTGTCACCCTAGTTGGTACGGTATGTCCCGCAATGTTGCCTCTCGTCGGCGCTTGTCAGCTTTTGTTCGGCCAATTCAGCATGTTGAATCCGCCTCGATTAAATCTGTCTGATTCACAGTTCAGCTCAGTGCACAACAGAAGAAATGGAAGTGAGGAACATAAAAAAGGTTTAAGTCAAGAGGGAGTGAGACCAAAACAAACTTGTTATGAGGTATGGTTGTTTGTTGTTGTTTGTTGATGTTGTTTTTCTTTAGCCATTGCGCTCTGTAGCAGAACCATTTCCTGATGGTTTGTGTTATTGTTGACTGGCGTATGGTAAATATGCTCTGTTCTTTCAACAATGGATCATTTTGTGCATGTGCTAACTGGCTAACTAGCATCAACCATCTAACTAGCATCTTTTTGAATGACGAATACAGACCACCACCATCTTTTGGTGAGGACAGTTATTTCCTCTCACGCAGGTGGAGAATATACTAACTGGCTGACCATCAGCTGTAGTCTTTGCGCTTGTGTACATGTGCAACTTTTTTGGCCAAGACACAGCAACATCAGATGATGCAGCAGGGGCCCTTCGTCGCCACTAATTCTCTGAAGCTGGTTTGGTGTGTCTGGGCCTCTACTCACATTGGGCTCACTTCTAAAATGAATTAAAAATAGTGAAATTAAACTATTCCCTATTTTTTTCTGGACACCGCCTGGAACTCCCTCAAGGACCCCTGGTTGAAAACCACTGCCTTACATTACCACTCTACAATAACACAACTTTGACAACAATAAAAACATAAATTGTGTGCACTGGGATGAATTACATACCTGTATCTCAAGCAAAAGTCTGTAAATTGAGTTTAGCATAGTAATAGATTAAGATGAACAAAAACAGTGCTGTGTTCCTTCAATTAGCTTCTTCACATATTTAGTAACATTACAATCAAGCTGTATACTCAAACATGCTCCATCAGTCAAAAGAGAGGACTGAAGTTTTATCATATTTGTCACCCTAGTATTTGATTATGAAGAGATGGAGAAGCTGGATAAACTTGATTTAAAACTCCTTCAACTTAAACACACCTGTGGAGGCCGGGGTGTTTTTCACATAGCTTCAGTCCACGTCCAATCCACAGATGACTCAAGCTCTAATATTTCCTGAACGTCAAGATAGTAAAGTCAACTTGAATGATGATGAATGTTCCGCGTAGCTGCTATGAAGCGTTTTTCAGGTGTTATGAATGTGTGCTTTTAACCTGGTTTGCCCCGAGATAAACAGCAGACGCTGTTTTCAAGACTGCAGAAGTGATTGTTGTGCTCTGTAGTCGGTGGATGCATTTTCAAGGGACATTTTTTTTAAGTCTGCCTCAGACAGAAATTTCCAGTGATGAGAATATAGTTAAAGCACAAGTGATTGATAATGTGATGTTCTGCTATTGTCCAGTTCACTCCTGTGCATACCTATGAGTAAGAAGTGTGTTGAAGACAAAACAACAGGGATGAGATCCATGTATGTGGGAATGCTTTTGTTGTACTCACATGTTAAGTTATGTGCTTGTAATGATGGTGAACCAGTCAGCTGCAGACTGTCACAGGATGTGATTTCACGTTTTTAAGGGTTTGCAAAAACAGACAGGTGAGATTCAGATACCTGCAAAACTAAAGCTAAGGGTCACTGTAACCCTTTCCATCCCAGATAGATTAACATGATAAGTATTGATGTCAATAAGCTTGAATCAGTTTGTTTAAAATCCCCATTAAAAGAGAACTGATACTGGAACTTACTTAAGGTGTATTTTTGCATATGGCACCATGAACAACTATTATGATTATTATTTAATGGTTGAAGGATTTTAGATTTATGCATTTCACATTATAATCCTGAATGCATAATGGGCATTTAAAGTTTGCAGTATTCACAATTCACTTGTCATTTACAATGTTTTTTCTTTCTTTCTTTTTTCAAACAGTTGATTTTACAATGTAAGATCTCATTGACGGCTGCATTGTTGACCTGTTTGATATGTTTTCTGACCTAACTGGAGGTTCAGCATAGGATAGTCACTATTATATGGTATATAGTCATCGTATCATTTGATTGAGAGATTGCAAAAATGTTCATAAACTGGTTAAATGTGAATTCAAGTTGCCAATCATTTGTTTGACTATGTTGCCACACATTACTGTCATTCTTTAGCTCCTTACTTTTTAATTTAAAGCTGCACTAGGCGACATTTTTATATCGACAATAGATCAAAGTACTACATAGTGAAAATGTATTGCCCTGTTCCATGAAAATTAGCGCATTACACAGTTAAAAAAAAAAAGGGGGGGGGGGGGGGGAAAAAAAAAGGGGAAACCCGCCTCAACCAGGGTATNGGGGGGGGGGGGTAAAAAAAATGGGTAAACCCGCTTCAACTAGGCTATAGACTCCTATAGACAATAGACTCCCATCGCCCGAACACCAGAGCTGTGTACAGTTTTGCAGAAGATGAGTATGCCTTTAGGACAGGCCAGAAAACAGGTTAGTATACAGCAGAAAGCAGCATGAAGGCCTGTGAAACTTGGGGTTACTCCTTTTTTAATTCTCTTACTTATTCAGTCTCTTTTTTTGCAAAAAATCCCCAGGGAGTATGCTATATGCTGTAGCTTGCTAGCTTGCTAACCATTTTTCATTATTTCAAACAAGGCTGCTTGTAAGCTAACATTAACTACTGGAATATTAGCAGCAACCCACGAGCTATCTGTACATTTCAACTGAAGAGTTCTTGCTTTAGTCATATGAATGATTACACAATGTAATTTTGAAGCTAGCAGGCTTCAGCTGAAATGTACAGTTAGCTCGCAGGCTACTAGTAAACATTCCAGTAGCTAATATTTGCTTGCAAGTAGCCCCTGCAGCAGTTAGCTTGCTAGCTATAGCATATAGTGTACTTACTGGGTATTTTGGAGGCTGCAGTAATTTCTGTCAACTTATTTTATTCTCCATTCTATCTTTAGACATGTCCTTACAAATGTGAGGACGCATCATCACTCCTGTTCACAACTCCTCTTTATCCTCCACAACTGCAAATGTTTCACAATAAAATGAAGGGATTTTCTCAAGCGAAGTTTTAAGGGGCTTTTAATTTGAAACAGATACAGGAAGTGTTGAGTTTGAAATGATGGCACGATGCATTAACTCTATCAGGCTGATATCGTGTAGTGTGAATCAGGTATAAGACAAATCAAAGACAGTGGATAAACCAAGGGGTCCATGTCATTGGTCCGACATCCCATTAGTCCGACGGTCCGTGGTGCTGAATGGCTCCCGGCGGGCGTATTTCTACCTTGATGGTGCGCCGCAACCGGCTCTGGGTCAGCTGGGAAAGGCTTGTGGCGAAGCAGGCTCACGGCTTATGTGTTTGTCACTTTGTTTTTCATTTTAAATCACACCATGATCTTTTCCTAACGTCCACCTGAAGACGACCAGGATCTGACATTACCTCTTAAGAAACAACGGTTGTTGGCGAAGAAGTTGTCGGATAAAGAAAGGGACAGAACTCGGATTAACTTTGGCCTTGCATTTCCAAGGTGGAGAGCACTGCAAGAGCTAAAGGGGCTACAATCTGACTCGGAGCTAGCTCTTCTTCTCCTGGACAGGTACAACATAAAGTCAAATGTCTGTTTTAATTAGTGTTACAGTAACGTTAAGCACATGTCACTATGTCGATTCAATTAAATTTAATGTTACAAT
>NC_065508.1:36175777-36180390 GCF_006386435.1 Epinephelus moara | reverse complement strand
TGTTATTCAGGTTAATGTGGGAAGAAGCAGCGGGTATATCGGGCAGCTGAGTGAAGCTGAGTGAAGCTGAGTGAAGCGGAGCCTGCAGAAGAAACACCGGGACCGTCTGGATGTGATAGTCCGTGGAGATGCTGTGGTACTCACCGGCACAGATGAGGCGAGTGGGGGGTGGGGGGTGGGGGGTGTTGGAGAGCAGAGGTAGAGGGAGGAGTGGCTCATGACACACTTTGTTTTGCTCTACAGGCAGTGCACAACAGCGAACCTAGCGATGAAATGATTTCGCTTATTGCTCCTTTAACCACAGGGCATCATGATGATTTCGGAACAACGGGACTTCGGAACAATGGGTTTAATATGGTCGGAACAATGGGATGTCAGACCAATGGGCAGTTCCCAAACCAAGATGGTCCACTGCGAGTCAGTTTCCTGTATCAGTGTCACGTGGGGTTCGCGACCACCACGCCCCTTTAGGAGACTAACGGCAGGTCCTGAGTCCATTGACTTCAGTGGGAGACATGAACGTGATTACAGATTATGGACGATTCTTTCGCCCCATTGTCACAGAAGCAAATATTGGACCCATTTATCACAACCCACATATCTTCAGAACATTCCGACACCAAAATGGCAAATTTCAGATGGACAGGAGAAAATTTACTTTGTTCAAGATAGAGCTTAGATCGGGCCCAAAAAATCCAGCCCAACCCAGCCCGAGCCTGTGCACGTTATGTCCGGGACCGTCCCGGCCCGTCCAATTAACTGTAATTATGGGCCCGAGCCCGATTTAAACCCGACATTTTTCAATAAGTTGGCTGTTATAATTAAGAGTATTAAACCACAATTCTTGTTATTTGAATGACAGAAATAGAGGATCTTAATGAATGGCGCAACACAGAAGCATGATTATGTAATAAAACAGGTGTTTATTTTAGGATCCAGGTGGTGAAGGGCTGTGCGCGCACAATGTTGCAACATTGTAACTAAGTTTGTTGTAACTTTAGGCTATGTGTCATACAAAGTGTGGTTTAATTTTATTTTTTATAATACTGTAGCATCCGCCAGGACGTGTAGAAAGGATGACGCAGTTATTCGGCAATTAAACCACCGTTTATTACTGAACAGTACAGGTTACTGTTGGCCGTAACCACGCCAAGTCAACCAACAAACAACAACAACTTAGCTGTAACTCCATCTGTGCACTCCTGCTCTCTCCTCCAGCTCGCTCATACACACACCAGCACGCGCACTCACACAGCCCTCCTCATCCCCGTCACACTCGCACCCCGCACCTCATTCAATCCCAACATGCCATTAACTCACAGAACATTGACATTATAACAGAACATTTACTGCAGGGTCGCTACAATACATAGCCTATAACCTGACCCAGCTTGGGCCCGCGGGCCGGGTCGGGCCGGGCTCGGGCTCAGGCTCAGGCAGAGAATCTAAGCTCTAGTTCTAGGGGTACAGGGGACAACGCCTACTTAGGAGACTGGAAATGTATACCATTTCATACAATGGGAGTATATTGTAGGTGGGCCATCTTGCAGTAATCCAGTATCTTTGGACAAATGTAGCTAAATATGCAAATTAAAAACAGTTCGATCAACTGAGTTGGAAAACTGGAGGGAACAAGTACTAGCCAATCACAGGGCAGTAGTATGAGCCAATCACAGCGAAGTAGGGCGGGGCCAAACAGAACATGCTCAGAAGCCACTGGAACAATTGTCTCATATTTTGGATTGTGGAAAAGGAGGCGAACGTGGAGCTGTGGAGTGGTGGAGTGAACAGCAGTGCCTCTTTGACACGTCCTCACATATGTGCCATGGTGGAGTGGAGAAGGAAAAATGTGGACAAAATTTGCTGCAGCCCTCAAAATCCCCTGTAAGTATGCTATAGCTAGAAAGCTAACCTCAGCAGAGTTTATTTTCAAGCTAACGTTAGCTACTGGTATGTTTGCTATTACCCTACAAGCTAACCATATGTTTTAACTAAAGATACTAGCTTAAAGAACCACATTGTGTGACCACTTTTATGAGTAGAAATCTTCAGCTGAAATGTACGGTTTGCTAGTAGGCTAATAGCAAACATTCAGGTAATTAACATTAACTAACAAGTAGGCTAACCTTGTTTGGGATGGGGATGGTGATTAGCCAGTTAGCAAGTTACAGCATATAGCATACTCCCTGGGGATTTTGAAGGCTGCAACAATAGCTGTGTTTCCATCCAAAAGTGATTCGAATCATTGGGAAATGCGCATTAAAAGAATACGAATCCTGTGTGTTTCCATTAAATATACGGACTTTGGTGAAAACTACGAACTCAAGCGAGTTTTCCGCAGAACCGGAAATAAAACAAGCCTCACATTCTTCTTCTACGTTTTCTGGCGGTTGGGAACCAGCTTGTGAATGCATTACTGCCTTCCCGACCCGGAGTGTGGGTATCACCATGGAGAGAGGTGCGCTACGTCAGACTTAATTCGAACTGTTTCCATCCCACGTTTTGCGAATCAACATTTTTTCGAATCAACCAAAACCCGGCTAAAGCGAGCGTATTTTAGTTTGTGCGAATCAGGAGATTTTAATTCGAGTTTTGGCGTTTCCATCATAATTTTCCGATGCGATACTTCTAGATGCGCATCTAAACAGGCTGATGGAAACATGGCTAATGTCTGTCTAATTTTTTTCCTTTTTGAACCTAACAATCTTGCAAATAGTGACTCTGCAAGATCCCCAGTCTTTACAAAATCTTATTCTGTGTCTATAAATGCTCTTACTCACGACACACTGTCTTTAGATGTGAGGTTGTCAGACTTTAGGCTTTTAAAATTATTTTCAGAATATTCTAGTGTATGATAGACATTAATCAGTTAAATACATGAAAATGCTGATGAAGCATGTATTATTTTAGATACATCAATATGTACGTCACTTTACAGGTATTCATAATGCACCATAAGCTCTATCAGTTAACCTCTAGTTCATAACTAGTCAGGAGCATCCATAAGACATTTATAATTCCTTGTAAGTGGCATCTATAATGTTTTATGACTGTTGATGTAGTGCATCAGGAAGCATTATGTGTGTTTATGAGTTTAGTCACAGAGCATTATAAATGCATTATAATTAACTATGAATGGACTTATATTGCATCATTGATGTGGTCTTCATAGGAGATGTTACCCACTGCTCCTTTAAGATGGGATTCAACATTGGTGATAAATGGGACAGTGAATCTGACAGTAGAGGCCTGCATCAGGTTGGGTATATGTGGGTACCCAGAAGGTGACCCTCAAAAAGGATGATTCGCGAGTAGTATTTTGTCTAATTTTAATTTATGGGTTCGGTTCTGAGTAAAACAAAGAACGTGTCGGTCATATCATGGGTGCTGGATAACATATATGTTAAAATGAAAATAATAATTTCACCTAGTGTTTTAACGTTTTAATTCTCTGACTGCTGACTTTACGTGTCGGCTGTGCCAGTTAGTTTAGAATATAACAGAATATAATGCAGTAAGGCTTCCAGCCATTCTGTGTTTCTTTCTTCTCCAGTAGATCATTTTTTCTCTTTTATCTTTACTGAGTCAACACACATGTAGGCAGGATTTACATTCTCCATTGTGTCTTTTGTTTAGTGAAGCAACACCTTTAAATGTGCATGTGCCACCATTCATGTCAATGATACACAAATTCATTTTAATTCATTTATAAACACCTGGACTTTAATAGCTCATTTCAGGAAGATTTCTGCTTATGTTCAAAGCTGTCTGCACATTCAAAACATATTCCATATATCTGTGTTATCTGAGAAGTCAGGAATAAGGTCATATAACTTAGAAAAAGTCCTAATATCATAAGTATTTAATAATAGAGATTAATAATAATTTAATGAGAATAAAGTCATAGAATTTCAAGAAGAAATTTTTCTATCCCATAGTTGTGCATGATGATATTGATCTGCTGACACCGTAGTATCCCCTCCAGACTATGAGACAGTGACAGAACCCTGTTTTGCACTCTTTCTGGATGAGGCAAAGTTGAAGCGACTGTGTGCTGCTCGTCATCTGAGGTGGAAAACTAAAAATAACTGAAAACACCCCCGATAAGGCCTGAATCTCACCTCTGTGTAGGTTATTATTCTGCAAACAAATTTTAATTTCACCACCTTCAATAAAGTGCAGCTCACAGCTGCCTCCCTAAGCTTTTCCGTGGGAAGCATCCTGTTGCAGGCAGACAGTCCCAAACAGAGCGAAGGTGTCCATAAGTAAGGGGGACACGGAGACAGTGACACAGTCAAAACAACTGTAGACTTCAGTAGTCTTCATCTAGCTGACAGAGTCCTGAGACAACAGTGGTTATATTTAAAGGGGCAAAAAGCGAAATCGTTTCACCGCTAAGTTTGCTGTTGTGTACTGCCTGTAGACCAAAACAAAGTGTGTCATGAGCCAAACCTCCCTCTACCTCTGCTCTCCAACACCCCCACCCCACTCGCCTCGTCTGTGCAGCCGAGCACCGCAGCATCTCCACGGACTATTACATCCAGACGGTCCCGGTGTTTCTTCCACAGGCTCCACTTCACTCAGCTGCCCGATATACCCGCTGCTTCTTCCCA
>NC_065508.1:36154647-36175470 GCF_006386435.1 Epinephelus moara | reverse complement strand
GACCCATTGCTGGGACCGAGCCGCTAATAACTCAAGCTCCGGACATTAACCCATGCTACGATTGTAACATTAAATTTAATTGAATCGACATAGTGACATGTGCCTAACGTTACTGTAACACTAATTAAAACAGACATTTGACTTTATGTTGTACCTGTCCAGGAGAAGAAGAGCTAGCTCCGAGTCAGATTGTAGCCCCTTTCGCTCTCACAGTGCTCTCCACCTTGGAAATGCAAGGCCAATGTTAATCCGAGTTCTGTCCCATTGTTTACAAGCCGGACCGGCTTGTAAACAATGGGCTGGAGATCAACACAGAGAGAGGGTGTGTGAGGTCATGCTATACTCCAGATTAAATTACACCTCTAGTTCTTCACATAGCAATTTTTTAATTCCTTCAATCTAGAAATGATTAATTTCGCTTATTGCTCCTTTAAATGTTTTATCACAGAGAATACAACGCACAACTCAGCAATCGCTTAATATCAGCAGAGACATGTCCCTACCATCCCTACCAAATTCCACAGCCTTGACTTCAAGAGAAAGTAACAGAAAATAATTAATCATGTCTGGAAATGATCTATGTTTCAAACCTGTTCTCATTCTGGGGTCATACTGACACTTTGTTGAGCCCCTTGGAGTCTGACAACGATGCAGCCTTTTGGGCTCTCTTTAGCATGTTTATGTGACACACAGCCGAAACACATTGTAACACGTGGTTAATTTTATGAAACAGTTAGTTTTACGCAAATAAACTATTTGAATAAAAGATCATACTTCAACAGAAGTACAGTTGTTATGTAAGGGGCCATACACATGCCGCGTCTGGAAAACTTGAGGTCAGGTGGTAGGTACTACTTTTGTCTTTTCTGTGAGAGCTTTCAAGAGCATGGCGGCAGGTTGCATCTGAGGTTGCTAAGCAACCTTATCAAGCACCATATCACAGCCTATTTACCTGAAATCCTGAGTGCAAAGCTGATCTCTCAGGCGCTGTTTGTGTGTAGGCCTGTTGTCCATCGGACAGGTGTAAAGCTCTGGCAGCCCTGAACTAAAATGATCAACTTCCTCTCCATGTTTATCACACACTAACATTTACAAAAGAAAGTAAAGATATGTGTCTGCTGTGATTGGTTGGACCTTGTCACATGACATGCGGTGCACACTACTGCATTCCAAAAGTTGAAATCTGTTTAACTTGGGGCACAGCGATTGAGCCCTGAAAAATAGGCATTTAGGAACGTGTGCGCGCCGCAACGGTGTCACTCTGGTGTTTGAGCACGACTGCCGCCTGTCATCATTAAAAACAATGAATTTGAAGGTGCAAAAAAAATGCAGCATACATTGCCCCTTCTGACTGACTTCAGTGTGCAATGATGGTATGTAAATTAGGCCTACATAAAGTTACGTTAAAACAACTGTGACTTTTGGTTGCACACAGGACATGATCTTTTATGGTCTCCTGGGTGAAAGGCGGTGAAACGTTTTTTGTTTGTTGGTTCTTTGTTGGCATTTTACCTTTATTGGACAGGAAAGCTCTAGAGTGAAGGAGGGAGAGAGGGGATGACAGGATTGGAATCAAACCTGTGGCTACTGCGGCACGCACATGGCCTTTCAACATAGTATGCGCCCTCAGGTGAGCTAGTAGGAGCCCCAAACTTTGGTGTTGTTTGACCCATCCACCTCCCCTCTCTTTCTTCCTACATGGACTTTCCCACTCTTTACACTGCATCAGTTGCTCTTGGTGTCAAGTATTGTCGCAGATGGTTTCCCTTTAAGTTAGTTGAAAGCCTGGCCCGGGGGGCCTTTGGCATCGATAGCACACGCTGAGGAGTGTGACGGAGCATGTGTATTTGATGCCCTGGGAATGAGAACAGGCTGATGTTTCAGATAAGAAACAAATGACTGCAATGCCTTAACCTGAATGTGTACTACAGGGTTGAAATGACACAGAGGTAGGAAAAAGCCAAAGACATTACAGTTTGCAAACACACACTTTATCATGTGATAATATGTCATTGTTGCTGTCAAACAGTTAAACAAGCTAATATTTTTCCTGCAAGTGGCTTTTATTATTAATCAATAATATCAAATCTGTTATTGCAGGTTTAAAGTAAAGATTACTTGAAGCAATTGAGAATTGACAGTTGTCATAGAAGGAGAGAGATAACAGGTGTAAGCATCGCCAGTCCAGTGTAATAAAAGATTTGCATTAAATCCAGTCATAGAAAGAAAACTATTTTTGTTGTATGAATTCCTGTCAGCACTGTATCTGCACACCAGCAGCACATAGGTTGTCTCATATTTTGCCCCACTCTTAATAAACAGGAACATTCAGTATCACTGCTGTCAGAACTGATAGGGATCCATACAGTTTCAGCACAATGACATCAATATCTGCATGTGTTAGATCGTGGGCTCCTTCCAGTGTAACCGTGTTATCAGAGCAAAGCTGTAAAAAAAGCAAAAACGCGGGGCAAGTTTGGTAACTGTGGTGTCAGTCAAGCTGCCTGTTACCTTTTTGTGTCTTTGAAGGAACGGCAGGAGATGCACTCTAGTGACATATCTGTGAGATATTAATGCAAATTCCTGCCTCTGTGTTTTGTGCGCAAGAATGCTTTTCTTATGACTTCCACAATTTATAAACCACTGTGATTCCATTACTGCCGGTTCTTTCCGAGGTAATAAGGATATGTTGTTTTATTTCCATAATGAAATAAGAGTAACAGCAGAATAAACTCTGATTTTTAAAGCCAATTCATTCCATCCAGATAAAGTTAAACACGCTTGTCTTCTGAAAAGGTTCTTGACAGGAAATCTTGTTAAACAGACAGCCTGATGAGCCTGACACGCTAACCTGCCAGTGGTTTCACAGCATGATGACCACCAGCAAAGTTCCAATTACAAGATAGAACTCTATTGTTTCTCTGAAGAGGGAATCAAAGTCATTTTTTCTATTTTGCTCAGACCAAAGTCAGCAGGGAACAAGGAACAAAAGTGATTTTGCCTTCTTTTTTTTTGAGATAATAGCCTATATAATATAGGCTATAATAGTACCCATTTGAGTAGCCTTTATATTCAATCTAAGTCTTGCAAAAATGTTCTCATGAGGGTTGATGATAACTAGTGTATTTTCTGGAAGCTTGCAGTTATTTTGTAACCTTGTTTATAACATAGTTTTAAAAAATAACTGGATTACTTTGCTGTTTCATCTCTCACAATCTCCATTCTCCTTTGTCACAAATATGACAGTACAACAGAGCTATGGAAATCTCTCAGACAGAACAAATTCAACGTGGTTTGTTTTCTGCAGACAGGTTTCATATAAGGTGGAGTTCTTGATCACACACTGCAAGCAGCTAGATTGATGAATCGCTTTATTTTGACATGGTTTGCAGAGGCAAATGGGTTTTTTTTCACTGCTTTGTCCTCAAATGCCCTCATTAATTTCACTAGCTAGGTTTGGATTAATAGACAACTTTACAAAATGACCTTAATGATTGATACAAGTGTTCTCCAAGCACCAATCTAGACACATATATTTTGGTCTTCAAATTAAAGAGGGAAGCTGTAAATGAATGCAATTAGGGCTAACAACTATGAACATATCAGCAGTCTGCCTCCCCTAATTTCCCCTTATTGAATTGTAGCCACAGTGATGATGTTGCTCACGTGCAATATCATTCTGCACATTCTTTATATGCTTATTCCAGTCTATAGAAAACTGTCTATCTGCAATATGTCATGAGCCATGTCATCAGTAGAAAGTACCACCATACTGTCTTTCTAGCATACCAAACATTTTTCCATCATGGACACAACAAGTCTGCCATTCTCACAAATTGGTGAATGTCAAATAACTAACAATTCTATCCTAATTACCCTGAATATAAAACCAGAGGACTGAAAGCAATGGACAGTATTGTTGGAACATTAGGTGCAAAATAACCATAACTGAGTACTCTTAAAAATCAGCCATAAGATTTTTTTTTTCTCATTTATAAGTATTTCCAGTATTTCCATTTTTATTACAATTGTATCAAGAAAACACTTTGCTGACAAAAAATTCCGATGTAAGAATAAAGACGTCAGCTACAGCGTGTAATACATGAACATGAAAGGAAGGCTGATGGATGGCATGGCCTTCTCTCTGGTCTTCTTTGTGCAAACTCTCCAACCACATGATTAGAATCCAGCTCTCTGATGACTTCTGACTCAATGCCAGCGCTAACAAAATTGAAGTATCTTTTAGTCATCTGAGTTTTTGAGTTCAGCTCCACATCTCTGCTCGTAAATAGTAAAAATAGTTGGCAGCCTCTCTGCCTTTCTTTTGTCCTTGTGCTTTTAACATTTTTTGGTTTATCTGCCTCACCAACATTTTTAACCTTACATGTTCCTCTGAATTTCATTACCAAATACTCTACAATTTCTACAATCATGCACACTGAACCTTCCCCACAGCGACCTTAAGATCACTAATAAAGTTCTCTTGATCTCAGCTAGGCTGCATACATAAAGGGCATTATTATTATAAGCCAAAGCCAATCCAAATACACCACAGCTCGGTCATTGGCCTTTACCCCAACATACAAAGTTGCATTCATTCACATGACAGCGACCAAATGAATGCTTTGTGCATTTGGCACAGAAATTATCTGACTTCACAGAGCTAATGTCAAATAACATGAATGCATGTTTGTGTACTGAAGATGACCCAATGAATGCAGGATTTTATTAGTGAAGAAAACAAGAATATAATGATGCATTTACTGGTTGTTTGATGAAGTACATATGTGCATAATTTTGAATGTATGTGTGTGTGTGTGTGTGTGTGTGTGTGTGTGTGTGTGTGTGTGTGTGAGTGCAGTTGAGATCTAGCTGGAGGGGATGGGATGAATCAGAGGTCAGTACAACTGCTGAGGTCCCAGTCAACCGTATGGTTAATCTCTCTAAGTGTGAGCTAAATCCATTTTCATATCCGGAGACATGTGCACACAGTTGCATTACTCAGCTTATCGTCATACAACAGTTTGTGCAATACCTTACATAAAAATGCACATACGACAGTTTGTGCAGTATCTTTATTGTACTGAAATAGCACCCAGTGAGTAGCACCCCTACCATTTAGGTTGGGTTTAGGAAATTGAAGTTGAAGGTTTAGAAAAAAAATAATGGTTGGGCATCACCACATTATTTTTGTAATGTAACGTAACATAAGTTAGGTTTAGGAAAGTGAAGTTACGTACATTACATAAAGTTCCATAGGTTAGAGTTAGGAAAGGAAAGTTACATAGTTATGTAGGCTTGGTTTAGGAGAGTAAAGTTACAGAGATTAGGTGTAGGAGAGTAAAGCTAGGTATGCTACGTTAAGTTAGGTAGATTAGGTTAGTTACAGATGTTAGGCTTAGGAAAGTAAAGTTATAAGTTATGTAGGTCAGGTTTAGGAAAGTAAAGTCACTCAGGTTAGGTTTAGAAAAAGAACTACAGATGGTTGACTGGGGACTCTATGTAGCTCAAGTTACAAAGAGTAGGTTTAGGAATGTAATGTCACTTGGGTTAGGTGCAGGAAAGTAAAGTTATGTAAGTTACCTAGGTTAGGTTAAGGAAAGTAAAGTTATTTAAGTTAAGCCATGTGGTTACAAAGGTTGGGTTTAGGAAAATAGAGTTTCACAGGCTAGGTGCAGAAATGTAGGTTTAGGGAAAAGAATCATGGTTGGACGTCATCATGTTACTTAACGTAAAGTTACATACCTTACCCCCAAATTCCACCAGATGCTGTTGGTTGCGTCTGCACTCCGGAACGACAGCGGAGCCGATACGTTTCAATTCTAGTCAATGTGTGTGCTTCCACCGGCTGCGGCTGTGCTGCGTTCCGGCTCCGTCACAGCTCCGGCACTCCGGAGCCCTCCGCAACAGATAGGCAGGACTTCTATTTTTGCCAGACGTCGGAGCACAACACAGCAATTCAGCACGGAGCAGATCGTGCGGGGCAGGAAGTCGTGCACAGAAACAAAATAAAACATCCGGTTAATTTTTAAAATAAAATACAAAGTGTTCACGGCAGATCATATTTCCCTGCACTACACCTTGAAAACGTCATAATGGGCAAAGGCAGGCCTGAAGTCAACAGGTCAGAGGTTTTCAGACGTCATTTCACCCCGTTGACACGATGAGGAGATATTAATCATGGAGGTGCACAGATGTCTTCCTACTACTCCTCTGGTTTTGTGGTTCTGTTTATAGTAACTACATATTGTTATATCACGCGATTATGCGTCCTCCTCGTGACTCCCACTGTCCGGTGGAGCTGCGCCACTCTGCACAGCAAACGCAGCCGGTGGGGGTTGATGGACGGCGGAGCACGCAGCGGATAACCAGCGCAGCCATTCCGCAACGGACACACATCCAGTTGGTTTCACACAGGATATGAGCACCAGTCTCTTGTGGGTAATTTTTGTGTTTGTTTGACCCAACCACCATCCAGACCTCCTTCCTTAGCAGACTTTAGACCACTTCCTTCTTTACTCCTGTCAGCACATTGGTCACGTCATTGCAGCCTTCAAGATTATGTGGGTTATGTGCAAATGTTGGTGCATTACTTTTCATAGATATACACGTGAACAGTGCATGAGAACACCCTGCAGTACTATACATCCTGTTCCATCACCTACATAAGTCTGCCATTTCCTTTCACCCATTTGAGCCAGACAGTAGGTGAAGTCACAGGCCAGAATGGGCAACAGACCCAATAGTCCTTCACCCACCCCTAAGGACAGAAATATTCAGTAAACAATGTGTTTTTACTCTGTTTTGCTCACATCAACATGTACTCGTTTCTCACAACATTGGCTTTTCAATAAAAATCTGATATTGCTGTCGCTGATATGAGGATTTGACCAGCTTCAAGGTGTCACTCTGTAAAACCTGCCTCATCCTGCTTTGAAAGATAATAAGAGCCTTTTTTCCTGGGTTGCCATGAAGACATCAAACCCTCTGATGTATTTGCCACACTCATAACGTACTCCACCTCCTGTTCTCTCCGGAGTCATAGGCTCCCATTGTCTTTAAAAACCCATTAAAAAGGGCTTGAGGAGATACAATGTGGCGCTAACAAACATTATCCATTACATGAGATGACTGGGAGTTACTCCTAACATGACTTTATACACAATCAGTGCATCTGGATCAGATTTAGTTCATTTTGTGACCTGCATCATCACTTTTGCTGTCTGTAGATTTATCTTTACTGCCAACAGCAGAATGGAAACAATATTCACAAGAAGTGCAAGTATTTCCCAATAAATGCATTATTACCTGCATTGTAATGTCTGGTAAAGAAACAAATGGCCGTAGTACTTTGAAGTGATGGATTACATTTAGGAAAGTTTCAAGTTAGAAGTTTATCTCTGCCAGCTGTAGGTGATGAAAAAGACAAGGTGACACCAATGTTATGCCTTTTAGAGGAGCTATCTGATTAAAGCAATTGTTCCGAGTGTGCGTCCATGTCTGATTGTGCTAAAAATGTCTGCCTTTCCCCCCTCCACTTTAAAGGTCCACTGTGAAAGATTGAGGGGATTTTTTTTGGACGAAATGTAATATAATGTAATCATGAGGTTTTCTTTAGCGTATGATGTCCTGAAAATATAATTAATTATGTTTTTGTTACCTTAGAATTAGCTGTTTTTATCAACAGGGAGCAGGTCCTCGTCTACAGATATTGCCATGTTGCACCCCTATGTTTTTAGAGTAGCCCAGAACGGACAAACCAAACACTGGCTCTAGATAGGGCCATTCATTCATTCACTTTTTAGCATGTTTGCATCAGCCACTGTAAGCAGCCCCTTTGCGACAAGCCATGTTGGAAAAACACTAATTTTTTCAACGTGAAACTGCTTTATCAAGTGCTTTTATGGGTTTAAATCACCTGGTCTGTTTGTTTTAAGAAGAGACTTCTACAGATAATTTGTCTCCCATTAAAAACCTTGCAAACATCTGGATTTTAAATCAGAGATAAATGGTAAGTACAGGTGCTCAGCTAGTGGTCTGTCTCTGATGAGCCAAACAGCGACACACAAGTGTTTTTACTGATTTTAATCATCAGCTATGTTTGTTTTGGAGAGGAGGAGACCTTTGTGGATAATTAGGCTCCTGGTAAAAACCTCCTGAATGTCTGGAACACATTACGTTATCAGAGAAAAAAAGGTGAGCACACGTTTCAGAAAAACACTGACTTGTGAAATGAAAGTACTTCATTCAGTGTTTTTATTGGTTTTAATCAACTAATCCATTTGTTTTATAGAGGACGAGACCTCTGTGGATAATTTGGCTCCCAGTAAAAACCTCCTGAATGTCTGGAACTTAAGTTAGGAAGTACTGGGCTAGCTGGCCATGTGTGACATGCCAAACAGTACAGAAGAATCACTTATTTTTAACATGAAACTGCTTTATTCAGTGTTTTTACTAGTTTAAATCACTGGGTCGGTTTGTTTTGGAGAGGAAGAGACGTTTGCAGATAATTTGGCTCCTAGAAAAAAACAAAAAACCTTGAACAATGAACACTGAAGGAGATCTTACAGAGAGAAGTTCCAGTTGGATGCCATTAAATCCCCCTAAATCGTACACACTGAACCTTTAACAAAAACGAAATAGTGGGGAAAACATTACATTTTTCAAGCTTTTTGAAAAGCTTTATTTTTCTTTCTTCAAAAAACACATTTGTCATATTGAATGTTAACTGTGCTGATATCAGCCACATCACATCAACCCTTGTCTGATTGGATTTAAAGAAATGTTTAAATGACCGTGTTGCCCAACAGCTACGGGTTGTCTGGTGAAAAACAGATGTCATTCTCGGTCAGTGCCTCCTCCAACCTGCGAGGTACCATCCGCTCACACATGTCATATAAATGCTCTCGGATCCCTGCCCCGGACAGTGCGATCGTCTTCAGGTGGAACAACAACATCAGTCAATGCCAGCAGCTCACCGACACATTCATTTCTCTGGGTTCTGAGCGGAGTATCCCTCAATGCCTGTGTGGCTGAGAGGAAGATGTGTTTCTGTTGTGATCTGAACTGGCATTGCAGTTTCATAAACAGAATAAATGCGAGAGGAATCTTTGAGGTGTTAATGTGCTCCTGCATTATTACTGTTTTTATTTTGTTCTATATTTAACACCAAGCTTCTTCTGTTTCCACACTTCCATTGTTGTTATAAAGCATAATGCTATGACAAGTGATGCTGTTAGACACAAGTGATGCTGTGTGCATGATTAAGCAGATTTAATTATAAATGAACAATAATATATTGTTTATTATTGTTGGATGCATGTAAATACTTCATTTCTATATTTCAGATATATGAGCCATCATGTAATTCTATGTTTTTTGCTTTTATCTGCCTTTTAACATTCAGAAAACATTTGTCTCTTTTATCAGGGTTGATTCATGTACCTTTTTTAAAATGTTCTCATGAATTTGGTCATAGATATCATCATAATCAGTGGAGCTGAGATGGAGCAGGTTTTAGGTTCTAGCATCACAGAGAACCTGACGCAGCATCATCATACATCTCCATCCTGGTAAAGTAGGTTTAGAAACATCTGTATTTCTTAAAGAAGGCAAAATTACGTTGCCAGTTTCTTGTCAGTGTTTAAAGAGGAGTAATGAAAAGCATCCTGACTGAAAACATTACAAATTGGCATGGTTTGTGCACGACCCAGAACAGGAGAGCTCTGTAGCATCTGCTTTAAACCACCCAGAACATCATTGGTACCCATCTACTGAGCATCAGAGATATTGGCGAGGTAAGGTGTCTGCGCAGAGCCCAAAGGATACCAAAATACAATACTCACCCAGCAACAGCCTGTTCAACCTGATGCTGTCTGGCAAGCCATACAGTGGTATATGCTGTCATACCATAAGACTACAGAACAGCTTCTTTCCTCAGGCTGTAAGACTCCTTATATCATCCTCCATACCTCCCCATAAAAAGTTGTCCTGTGTAGCATAAAAGAGACTTCATTTAAAATATAAAAGGAACGCACACCAAGATAACAGGTGCTGATTACTGGCAGTAGACTTGATTATAGAAAGAAAGTGTCACACACTCTAGCTCCATATGCATTTCTTTTATTTTGATGATGACATTTCAGCCTTTGGGTCTTCTTCAAGATCAACAATCATACTGAGACACAGGTACACTGATCTGTTACATCGGCCACACTTTTGTCACACAGCTGATAATGATGAGATGATCATGCCACACCATTAGGTTGAGCAAAAAATTTTTTAGAGGCCCTCAACAATTAAACCCAACAGTGTCAGAAGCTACAGCCCATCATCAAAACAGATGACAAGAGTCACTACATTTTCCACATTTCAGTTTGACATACATATTTTAGTTAACCATATTAAAAAAAGTTAAAGCAGCAGATCACTAATAAATATATAGCATAAAGTTCTGACACCAGCTCTAAACGAATGTCAAACAACTACATAGAAGTACATACGGAATACATTATAAATCATAATATATTCAATCCATGGGGTGACAGGGTCCTCAGACGGTGGATCCAATAGTGTTCTCTCCTGGAATGATTATCTAATCATTATCAGCTGTGTGACACAGGTGTGGCCTATATAACAGATCAGTGTACTTGTGTCTCAGTATGATTGTTGAAGGCCGAAACATCATCATCAAAATAAAATAAATGCACATTAGGGTTGGGAATCTCTCTGTGATGGACGATTCGATACGTATCTAGATACACAGGTTACGATACGATTCAAAAATGATATATTTTTAATACAGAACGATTCGATACGATTCAATACAGTGTAGGAACGATACGATTCAATACGATTTGATATGATTCTACGGTTAACATTTGTTGATGTAGACATTAATCATATATGATAAAATAAAGAAGCCAATTCTATAAAAGTGACATTCTTACAGTATTTTCAAATTTGTAAAAGACCACATCCCCAAGCATTGTTGCTGTATGGCACTGGCAAAAATAAAATAAAAGGTCAAACGACAACAAAATCACATGTCAAATGTATTTATTTTTAGACATGGACCAAAAAAAGACTTGCTGAATGAACATCATTTTGTTGGATGGGATCAATATAAAAATGAGAAGAAGTTTTAAACTTTAAGTGAAGTGAACTTTAAGTAAAATTTAAGCGTTTTAAACCTACTTGTTGTGTTGTTTTTATGGTATTGTCTGTGTTTTTGTATGTATCTTATATGGACTTGAGTCTGGAATAAAGTTTATTATAACGCTGTACAATATAAACATAAAGCAGAATAAAATAATAACATGCAATGTAGGGGCAGAATCTGACATCTCCTGTTATTAGTTGATATCATGGACTGTGATGACTAGCAGCTTATCACTGACAGCATGTCAGACTATTTCTCTGTGTTTGCTACACTCTGTGTTTGTCATTTATAAAAAGATAAATCACTTTTCTATAATACATCAATGATATTTCAATGGAATAAATTACTTATTGACTTATTCATACTTCAAAAACAGCATCAATAAGTGATTAACATAGGGGGGATCAAAATAAATAAATAAATAAAATAAAAATCAACCAGCCACCCTCCTCCCCTGACAAGTAAAGAACAGTCCCTAAAGTGCGGTGAGGTTTGTGGAAATGTGAACGGCTCGTTTCTCCTCTGACACGTCACATACCTGTGTGCAGCTACAGCTCGGCTGTTCAGGTATTTCTGGGCAGTCATGACACCGATGAAGACTTCTTGGACCTGGAGCCGGGCTTCTCGGTCGCCGGTAAGCCATTATCTTGCACCGCGGAGCACTATGGCCGCCGTATTTGACAGGAATATGTATTTCTGTCTGTGTCTGTGACCCCCCGTTCAACCCACAACCGGCAGGATTGGAACTTGCATTTCATTGTGCAACCCTGTGTTGTGGAATGACAATAAATGAACCTGAACCTTAAAACTTAGAATAAAAGGAGTAATTTTGAACAGAAAAGTGGTTCATAAATGGAGATTCACCCAAGAAACCCTTAGTTTAGTTTAAGGATCCCCATTAGAAGCACACGAATATGCCTCTAGTCTTCCTGGGGTCCTGAACAGACATACAATGAAGAATATAGAGACAACTTAAAAAAACAATCAGAAAGACTGACTGTACAGTATAATGTACAAATGATACAATGTACAAGACCGATAATACAAACATACAGTGATAATTATAATCAATAATTATAACAAATGAGCTAACGTGATACACCATAAAGTAATATAGATAATAGTACAATACAACAGAAAAAAACACTTAAATATAAAATAATACTACAGTAATCAGGCTAACATAGTACAGATGTATGAACCCAATGATTAGAGGAAACTATGACAAAACTATGACAAATGACAAAACATAATCAGACAGACTACATGTGTAGATGGATATACACTTTTGTTAATTGGCTAGATATTTCTTAGTAAGGTTTTTGAAAATTATTTTGTTATTGGCAGTAGATATGATTTCTTTAGGCAAACAATTCCAGAGGACTATTGATCTATATATGATGGTAAGCTTACGAGAGTTAGTCATGAACCAGCCAACAACAAATAAGCTGCTCCTTTGCGGGTTTAAGTGGATTTGTCACTTTGTCAACAGCTGCTGATTCATTCAGGCCATCTTTGAATAACTGAAAAATCCAGACTTGTGTCATATCATCAACAATAAAATCAAGCTGACTTATGTGGACGACCATAGCTGATATGGTAAGTAAAAAAAGAAAAAAAAAAGCTATACCAACATGTCTTCAATCAGTTTGGATATGAAATTTTATACATTTAAATAGCAGCACCTAATGTGTATTTATGTCACTATTCAAACTGGTAAATCATCTGTGGTTGTTACAGTCATTAGGTTCATTTGAGATGAACTGTGCCTCACCTGGTAAGCGGGCGAGAACAGGCGGCAGCATCAGGGGGAGGTGACAAAAAGCTGCGGTCAAGTTGGACAGTTTCCCGACCAGCAGCAGTCAGTCTACAGGAAGTTACAGAAAATCACACCCTGTTAAATCTGATTCCAATTTATTAAAATGTTATCAGACCCATGTATCAGTTTGTTTGCAGCTCTAAGTCTTTTATGCATTACAGAATAGCTGGTTAAAAAGCTTTACAGGTGATCTGTATTTTCTGTTCATGGTTCAGCCTCCATTTTACATGAGTTGTCAGGTAAATCAGCATCATATCAGCATTCTGCTACATAAAAATCAGCCGGGCAGACCTGTCACTGTCAAACTACATAAATAGATTAAAGACATTAGCCTAATAGTCAAATGCAGATGAAAAGAAATATGAGACAACAGCTTTTATTAAACATCAGTCAGATCTAGCCAAGCCAGGACTTCACATCTGTCAGATGTTTTTCAGATGACCACAAGTTTTTGCGTTGAAAAATACATCCATAATTAAATAGTCTACTGCTAATATAAAATAGATTAGCCTATGTATAGTTAATGATCTGTGATATGAATGTATTTAGTGTCTCTCTGACTGCTAAATGTCACTATCAGCCACACAACATGTAACCTAGTCTGTTAAAAGAATAAACCTTCAAATTATAATAAATACATCCAAAATCTCTCCAATTCCATAAAAATAAATATAAAACGTCTTCCATCTCTGTATTATAACATCATGTATGTACACCCACTAATTAACAAACCTGAAGAGCCAATCTCCAGAGCTATGACTTGCAAGAAAGTATCTTTTTGGCCATTGTCTTTCTGATGACGGGATTGTGAGTCATTTAGTTTGGGATATTTATCCAGTCTTCGTCAAACATGAGCTACAGCAACAGAGTTCTCTTCATAGTGAGGAGAGGAGCCGGGCTGCCATAGTAGCAGAGAAAAAGCTGCTACTGGAGCTGGTATGTACAAGCAGAGAGCGAGTGGGGGAAAAGTGCATTTACTTCCAGGGACAGTGAGGCTGGAAATAGGACAGTGGGGATAAGTGCAGCGGTATTTTTTGAAGCACGTTGTTCCCCACCAGTGTGTTTTGGCCTTAAGGCCGCCGTCTCATAAGAATATCTCTGTCCACTTTTGCATGAATTCAAAGCAAGTCGGGATGAAGTCTGACACAAATCTAACCGGCATTCATTGTGCGGTGATCAGTGGCGATCGATTCTGTGCGTGCCTGGCTTATCTTGAATGAGCCTAATGTGAATGTAAGTCAGAGTTAATGTAAATCTAAATCCCTCCTGTATAATAAATTTAAACATGCTTGAAATAGGCAGAATCTCCTTGAGCATCAGACTACTAATGATGCCACCATGTCATGCTGTTCTCTGCTGTTGATTGATCATTGATTTATGCCCCTGTGCTTTGTGCATCAGGACAGTTCTATGTTGCTCTGTCCCTGGGGAGTGGTGGGAATCCACAGCCCACAGAGTGTTCATTTATAGCGCTTTCAGAAAGTTTCAGCCCTCTGTCTCTCTCCACATTCCTGGTGTCACAGCTATGTTAAAAGGATTAATTTCTTTCTCCTTTTGTATACAAAATTCTGGCAATATAAAAATGATAACCTGTTTTTATTTTATTTATTTTTTTACTTTTTTAATTTATTGAAATTGAAATCCAGAAATATCTTGTTTGAAAGAATAATTCACTCCCCTGACTCATCACTTTATAGATGCATTTTTGGCAGCTAGTTCAGCTTCAAGGCTTCTTGGAAAAGTGTGCAAAGACATGGCACATCCTGATTTGGGATTTTCTCCCATTCTTCCCTCAGATTTTTTTAAGCCTGATCGAGCTGGACTGGGGGGGCGTTTGTGAGCAGTTATCTTCAAGTCATTCCACATATTCTCAATAGAAAATCTGTGCTTTGACCAGAGCCTCACAAAGACTTCCACATGATTGTCTGAAACCTTTCCAGTTTTAATTTGGCTCAGGGTCAGTGTTCTGTTTTACAGCCTCACCCAGATGTGTGTGTGAGTGTCTCCACAATTCTATCTCTAACTGTATGTGTTTCCTTCTAATTCATGTCTAGTCCTTTGAATGTGAGTCAGCCATCTCAAGGACATTCAAAAGATTTTGGGTGCAATTAGGAGTGACACTCCAGAGAAACTGCACACTCACTGACTGACACACTCTGAGCTTTTCATTTCTAATTAATTTCTGGAAGAGAAATGTGAACTGTAGATCTGTGACAAAAAAGGAATCTGTTTTGAATTCAGACTGTAACAGCTAAAAATGCAAAAAGAGAAATGTGGTCAAAGTCAAATGAGAATAAGTAAGGTTCAAATGCAGCATGTTCAGATTGCCATAAAATACCAAATAATCAGCTCAGTCGCCAGAAAAAAATGTTGGCTTTGTACAATAGGTACATTACATTCATACGTTTCATAAACACAATATCAATGTTTCTAAAGAGTTTCTAAGCAGACTTTGTCATCGGGACAAAGCGGTTGTTTTTTGGGGGGGTCATTGCTGTGATTCCAGCGGATTTTTGGCACTAAACATGGGTGTTATTTAGCAATTTGTCGCTGTTACGTCTGCAAGGATGGTGCCACGAAAAGGTTGTTTTTTACCAAGCCATCGTTACTTTTTTGACTCGATAGTGGCACAAAAAGCAGGTGTTTTTTTTTTTACAGAAACATCACTACGTTTCCAGCCGGTATTGTGCCACCAAAAGTGGGTCTTTTTAGCCAAAACATGATACTTTACCAACCATAACCAGGCGTTGCATGCACTGTTTGTACCTGCAGAAAATAATGCACCACTATTCGTACATACTAACCCATGTAATCATGAGCCAGGGATTTGTGTATAACCCATATAACAGGGAGGGCTGAAATCTCACGACCAATGCGCTGATGTGAGCAAAGAAAGTCATATTAAGGGCAAACATCCATATAAGGGGGCAGGTTGGGGTGGCGGACTGCCCCCTTAAAATTGGGGAAGGTCCCCTTGGACATTTCGGCCCCACGACCGAGGGTAAATTTGAACTCACCACCGTGTGTTGATACTGTGTCCCGGGGGACAGATCTCCAGCATAGGCCACAGGTATGTTGGCGGTGTGCGAGTCCTGCCTCCCAACCCTGTCAAAACTGAGGGAGAGCATCTCCGGACTGCAGGCCGACCTCAAGGAGAGGGACAAGATCCTCCTGGATTTTACCACCGTCGCCACGACCCAGGCAAAACATATTGCTCACCTGACGGCATCCGGTGCTGGTGACCGGAGCATGACGGCCACGAACTGTTGAGTTAAAGAACGACAGGTGGACTCAATAATGCAGACAACCACAGAGCACAGTTCAAAAAGGGTTTATTTGCTCCACCGAGAGATTTATACTAGTTGTCCAGAGTGGGTTTTGAACCCGGGTCTTTTGCATTGAAGGCGGCAACACTGCTGTTGGACCACATGGACAGGTAGTACTCACTGGCTGATACCACAGATAACCAGGACAAACCAGGTGCAATCCTAACAGTACCCCCCCTCAATGGGCGCCTCCAGGCGACCCACCAGGCGTGTTGGGATGGGAACGATGGAAGTCCCGGATGAGATCAGGGTCCAAGATGAAGGACCGAGGAACCCACGAACGCTCCTCCGGACCATACCCCTCCCAGTCCACCAGGTACTGAAGGCCGCAGCCACGGCGCCGGACATCAAGCAGACGATTGACTGAGAAGGCAGGATGGTCATCAACAACACGGGGGGGAGGGGGGGCAGCAGCAGGAGGACACAGAACACTGGTAGATACAGGTTTGATTTGAGACACATGGAAAACAGGGTGGATCCTCATATTATTGGGTAGGGAAAGTTTAACTGCAGCAGGGTTGATCACTTCCGAGATGGGGAATGGACCGATGAAACGAGGTGAGAGCTTACGGGATTCAATGCAAAGTGGAATGTTCTGAGTAGAAAGCCACACGGACTGACCTAGTTGATACTGGGGGGCTGGCCTCCTACGGTGGTTGGCAGAGTCCTGGGCACTTTGCTGGGAACGTTGAAGAGCTCTCTGGGTCTCAGTCCAGACTTCCTTGCAGCGGTGGATGTGGGCTTGGACGGAGGGAACAGTCAACTCTACTTCATGAGGAACAAAGGAGGTAAATAACCTAGAGAGACTTCAAAAGGAGACAGTCCGGTGGCAGAACAAGGCAGAGAATTGTGAGTATGACCGAATTACCTTGGGAGTCAGGCAGTCCAGTGACGAAGTCCAACGCAATATGGGACCAAGGGCGGCTAGGAATGGGCAGAGGGCGTAACAGTCCAGCAGGAGCCTGATGTTGGGTCTTACTGCGGGCGCAGACTGTGCAAGCCGCCACGTACTCCCGGATGTCAGCGTTCATAGCAGGCCACCAGAAATGCCTCTTGAGGACTGCAGAGGTTCATTTGGCACCAGGATGGCAGGAGAACCGTGTGGTGTGAGCCCATTGCAGAACCTGGGATCTGACAGAGATGGGCACGAACAACCGATTAACAGGTCCATTACCTGGGTCGGGGTCCTGTAGTTGGGCATCTCGGACAACTCTTTCAATGCCCCAGGTTAAGGCAGCAACAACACGCTCGCCAGGGAGGATCAACCCTGGGGCAGGACAGGACTCAGGATCAGAATACTGACGGGAGAGAGCATCAGGTTTAGTATTTCTTGAGCCAGGACGGTATGTAAGGGTAAAGTTGAACCGACTAAAGTAAAGTGCCCATCTAGCCTGCCTGGAGTTTAACCTCTTTGCAGATCTAATGTACGCCAAGTTCTTATGATCAGTCCAAACAACAAACGGCTGCTCAGCTCCCTCTAACCAGTGCCTCCACTCCTCCAAAGCCAACTTGACCTCCAGCAACTCACGGCTGCCAACATCGTAGTTACGCTCTGGAGGTGAGAGACGCCTGGAGAAGAAAGCACAGGGATGTAGCCGATTGTCAGGACCGCAGCGTTGGCTTAATATAGCCCCGACCCCAGTGTCAGAAGCATCGACTTCAATGATGAACTGTTTACTGGTGTCAGGCTGAGAAAGAACAGGCACAGAGGTGAACAGGTTTTTCAACTGGAGGAAGGCTTTTTCAGCCTCAGGGGACCAACTGAAAGATAGTTTGGGCGAGGTGAGTCGAGTGAGGGGTGCAGCTACCTTACTGTAGTTCTGAATAAATCTCCGGTAGAAGTTAGCAAACCCCAGGAACCGCTGAAGCTCCTTCCGGTTCTGTGGTGTTGGCCACTCCTCCACCGCTCTGATCTTCTCTGGGTCAGCTTTGACACTCCCCTCCTGCACAACAATGCCAAGGAATGAGACAGACTTTGCATGAAATTCACACTTTTCCACTTTCACAAATAACTTGCTCTCCAACAGTCTAGACAGGACCGGGCGTACATGGGAAACATCCTGATTTTTTCCAGTAGCCTTGAAGAGCATGTCATCCAAGTAGACAAAAACAAACCAGTTCAAAAAATCTCTCAGTACATCATTGATCAGAGCCTGAAAGACAGCTGGGGCGTTAGTCAGACCGAATGGCATCACTAGGTATTCGAAATGTCCCAAAGGTGTGTTGAAAGCGGTCTTCCATTCGTCCCCCTCCCGAATGCGCACCAGATGGTAAGCGTTTCTAAGGTCCAACTTAGTAAAAATGGTGGCACCCTGGAGAGGTTCAAAAGCTGAACTGATCAGTGGAAGGGGGTACTTGTTCTTTATGGTGATGTTATTCAAACCTCTGAAATCAATGCATGGCCTCAAACTTTTGTCCTTCTTGTCCACAAAGAAAAATCCAGCTCCAAGAGGTGACGAGGAGGGACGAATGATGCCTGCTGCCAAAGGCTCCGTGATGTAGCTTTTCATAGCCTCACGTTCTGGACGGGAAAGGTTGTAAAGCCTGCTGGTAGGAAAGGGGGCTCCCGGCAGCAGATCTATGGCGCAATCATATGGACGATGAGGAGGGAGAGACAGAGCACGGGTCTTGTTGAACACTTCCTTGAGATCATGATAGACAGAGGGCACAGGTGACAGATCAGGAATGTACTGGGGTTGCTCAATAGTCCCACCTACAGGAGACAGGGCAGATCTTAAACAGATAGAGTGACAATGACTACTCCATCCCATTATCTTTCCCAAGGCCCAGTCAATATGTGGATTATGCAGTTTAAGCCAGGGGTGACCCAGCACCAAGGGAGTCTGAGGGGCGGAGATCAAGTGAGGGGAAATTGTCTCATGATGATTTCCAGAGAGGGTGAGGTTGACAGGGGTTGTGCTGTGAGTTACCTTGGAAATAAGGCGTCCATTCAGGGCATTAGCCTTCATTGGAGTCTCCAAGGGCACCAGCTCACAGCCGAGTTGCCCAGCCAGCCTCTCGTCAATGAAGTTATCCTCGGCACCAGAATCTATAAGGGCTAGAAGGGGAAGCCTAATACTGTCCACACACAACGAGGCCTGGATCTGCAGCAAATTCTTTTGGGGGCTAGTATCAGACTCAGAGGGTTGGCTCGCCAGCACCCCCAAATTTACTGGCGAGCCTGCTCTTTTGGCCGCATAGGGCAGTGAGATACGAAATGGCCAATCTTTCCACAGTAGATGCACTCACCCGCCCGGATCCTGCGGAGCCTCTCCTCCGGAGTTAGGTTGGTGCGACCTAGTTGCATAGGCTCCTGCGCAGGTCGAGCAGTAGGAACAGGACTGGAGTGGGCCTCTGTGTTATGGGCTGAGGGCCTGGACAAATTACCGGCTGGAGAGGAAGTAGGCAGGAAGCGTGAAGGTAGGGAGCGTGAAGCACGTTCATTACGACGTTCACAAAGACGATTATCTATTGTAATGGCAAGAGAAACCAGGGCATTCAGGTTCATTCCACTTGGCGTCTGCTGCCAGTGTCCAGAACTCCACAGAGTAATCAGCCACAGCCCGGTTTCCCTGGCGAAGATTTAGGAGACGACTTGAAGCGTTGTCACTGTAGTTGGGATGATCGAAGACAGCTCGAAATCTGGTCTCAAACTCCTGGTAAGTAGATGAACTCATAGGAGAACTGGAGTTAGCAGCCTCAGCCCAGGCTAAAGCCCTCCCACGCAACAGCCCAATGACATAATGGATCTTGGCAGAGTCTACAGAGAAGGCTCAGGCCGCTGTTTAAACACCAAACTGCATTGCAGGAGAAATCCTCTGCACTTATCCAACTCACCCCCAAATGGCTCAGGATCTGTGACACGGCTGTCTGGAACTGGAACTGTAGAAGCAGCAGCCAAAGAGGACACATTCCGGGTGAGTTCTGAAACTTGGCAGGTAAGATTTTGGTTACACTCATACAAGGATCTGATCAATTGTTCATGAATACCAAGCTGACGGTTTTGGCCAGCCACTGCTTACTCTATTTGGTCTGCTGAGTCCATGTTATGGCCAGTTTGTTCTGTTGAGTTAAAGAATGACAGGTGGACTCAATAATGCAGACAACCACAGAGCACAGTTCAATAAGGGTTTATTTGCTCCACCGAGAGATTTATACTAGTTGTCCAGAGTGGGTTTTGAACCCGGATCTTCTGCATTGAAGGCGGCAACACTGCTGTTGGACCACATGGACAGGTAGTACTCACTGGCTGATACCACAGATAACCAGGACAGGGGAGAGGATGGAGCTGGACTGAGGCAGGGTGGGGGGAGATCCAGGATTGGGTGTCAGAGGAGTGTGGCAGGCAGTGGAGCAGAGCAGGCTGAGGAGGATGCAGCTTGAGGCTGGACTGCAGCAGGCACAGACAGCAGCAGGTGAGGCAGGTCAGCAGCTGAAGTTCCGGAGATGCAAACTGGAAACCGAGGAGATCAGAGTTAGGAGCGAGGTAAATGGCCAAAAAACAAACATGCACAAAA
>NC_065508.1:36152712-36154033 GCF_006386435.1 Epinephelus moara | reverse complement strand
ATATATATCTCATTAAACATGTTCGTAACAGTAAAATATTGTAAAACAACTTCTTACCTGTGGAATGTTATTCCCTTCTGCTTGGTTTTAACACTTCTTTCGTTCGTACACCCAAATGCAGAGCAAAAATGTGGCATTTTTGCCGAGTCTGACACGGGTCTGAACCGGTCAGAGCACCTAGGCAAGATGGCAGCGGTATTGACGCATCCCACAAGCCAGGGTGCGGCATCTATGTGTATATATCTATGGTCTCTACCCTGGTGACATACTTCCTGTCTCTTACACTGACCCTGGTGACATACTTCCGGTCTCCTCTACCCTGGTGACATACTTCCTGTCTCTTACACTGACCCTGGTGACATACTTCCGGTCTCTACCCTGGTGACATACTTCCTGTCTCTTACACTGACCCTGGTGACATACTTCCTGTCTCTACCCTGGTGACATACTTCCTGTCTCTACCCTGGTGACATACTTCCGGTCTCTACCCTGGTGACATACTTCCTGTCTCTTACACTGACCCTGGTGACATACTTCCGGTCTCTTTCACTGACCCTGGTGACATACTTCCTGTCTCTTTCACTGACCCTGGTGACATACTTCCTGTCTCTTACACTGACCCTGGTGACATACTTCCTGTCTCTTACACTGACCCTGGTGACATACTTCCGGTCTCTTACGTCCAGGTGGCCTTGGGGTTTAAGACACTGATTAGGTAACAGACCACTGAGACCTCGGAGATGTTTTCTTTTCATTTTAAGGAGCCTGACAACTCACCATCTTGAGGGCATGGCGTCTCTGTGACAGCGCATTGGAGTTACTCTGCGATATGATGAGTAAAACTTAAACTCTCTGAACACTTATTCTCACCTAAGGGCCTGATATGCCTACCTGAACTGTTATAAAGTAAAGATTGAGCAAAGAGAGACGTGTTTCCACCGCTCCACCTGCTGAATTGAAGCCAGCTACAGCTGATTGAACAGCTGATTGAACACGAGGCCGGACCAAACTTTTTACCTGTATCGGACCTCTGCACTGCACCTGTTGGTCAGTTCATTAAACATTTTGATAGACATGAAGAAAAACTTCTTTCATGATAACATGCATTCATATGCACGAAAAGCAGTGGAGGACCAGCTGGAAGTTATGGATAAGCTACTGAATTCAGAGGGGTCACCCTCCGAGTCCTCTCCCGAAACTCCAAATCAGAGGCCACCATCTAAGAAATCAAAGACACTGATTAGTGAGGAGGATGAGCAGCCTGAGCTCAATTCTCGCTTGCTGTCAGCCATGGAACGAGTTGAGAGGATGCAAGAAGAAT
>NC_065508.1:36147210-36151749 GCF_006386435.1 Epinephelus moara | reverse complement strand
CTTTAACACTGTGATGGATGAGAGTATGGATAGGTGGCCGCCCAAAGATAAACAAACACATGAATTAGAGAATATATGTAGCAGGATAGGTTTAATTGATATCTGGAGACACAGGCATTCAAATGAAAAAGCATATACTTGGAGTAACAAAGATAGGTCTCTTCAATCTCGTATAGACTTCTGGTTAATTTCATCAGATATTGAGGATAAAGTAGATTCAGTTATAATAGAACCAACAGTTCTTACGGATCACAATGCTGTAACCATCAGAATAAATATGGGGGTANCTGGTTAATTTCATCAGATATTGAGGATAAAGTAGATTCAGTTATAATAGAACCAACAGTTCTTACGGATCACAATGCTGTAACCATCAGAATAAATATGGGGGTAAGGAAACATAACTTTAACAGAGATTACTGGAAATTAAACAAGACACTGTTACAGAATAAAGAATTTCAAAAAGAAACTCAAAAAATTATAGATAAACACTGGAAACAAGCCAAATTGTTTAATAGTTTTAGCAAATACTGGGAGTTAATGAAATTTGAAGTTTGGAATTTTGCGATATTAATGAGTAAAAAGATTTCTAGAAAAAACAAAGAGAGAGAATCTCAAATGGTCACAAAAATTATAAAATTATCAACTAAACTAAATCTGTCTGAAGAAGAAATGAGAAATCTGACTACTGCACAAGCTGAACTGGACAAAATATATGAGGAAAAAGCCAAGGGTGCTTTTGTCAGATCTAGGAGAAGGTGGCTAGAGCAAGGTGAAAAATGAACTAAGTATTTTTTTAACTTGGAAAAAAGAAATTGTGAACAGTCGTCTCTGGGCAAACTCAGAATTAATGAAGCAATATGTGATAATGAAAAGGAAATCTCACAATATGTGGCCAAGTTCTACGAAACACTGTACAGTGTTGACTCAGTAGTCCAAGATAGTATTGCAGTGTTTCTTAAAGGCTTAGAACCAGGTATTAAAAAAATTGATGACAACTTTAAGTTAATCTGTGACCAAAAAATTAGTTTAAAGGATGTACAAACTTGCATTAAAACTTTGAAAGACAATAAATCACCTGGAAATGACGGGTTAATAGGAGAATTCTACAAAGATTATAGCAAGACATTAGTACCATTTTTAACAGCAATGTTTGAAGAAGCTTTAGAAAAAGAGGAGTTACCTCCAACCCTGAAACAAGGGCTAATTAAATTAATTCCAAAACCAAACAAGGACAAACTTAGCATTGAGAACTGGAGACCGATCAGCCTGCTGAAAATATTTGCCTCAATTTTTGCCAAAAGGATAAAGCTTGGACTAAATGACATTATTGATGAGGAGCAATCGGGATTTATGCCTGGAAGAAACATAGTCAATAATATAAGATTAATATTGGACATGATTGATTATAATTGTTATATTCCTGATGAAAGCCTTATTTTGTTTGTTGATTTCTATAAAGCATTTGATACAATCAGTCACCAGTTTATGTTTAGAACTATTCAGTTTTTTGGATTTGGAGAAAAGTTTCAAAAAGTGGTAAAAACTTTATATAAAGGATGTAACAGCTCAGTAAAATTAACATGTGGTACAACCCCCAGATTCTATATAAACCGTGGAATTAGACAGGGCTGTCCATTAAGTCCCTTTTTATTCCTTTTGGTTACACAGGTCATGGCTGTACAAATAAAAAAGAATCCATTTAAAGGTATAAACGTGCTAGGCAGAGAATTTAAATTAGCTCAACTAGCAGATGATACAACGATATTCTTAAAGGATAAATATGAAGTAAGTACAGTAATTAGCTGTATTGATGAATTTTCAGCTGTATCAGGTCTAAGAATGAATTTAAATAAATCTGTGCTATTGCCAATCAAAGAAAGTGATCTGTCGGACCTGAATGGTATTCCTGTAAAGAACACTGTCACTTATTTAGGTGTGGTTGTTGATAAAAATGAAAACGATCGCTGCAAGTTAAACTTTAACCCAATAACACAACAAATAGCCAAGAGGTTCAATATGTGGTTGATGAGAGACCTGTCACTGAGTGGTAGAGTTCTTCTTTCTAAAGCTGAAGGTATATCCAGATACGTATATGTGTCCCTGTCTCTGGAAATGCCCCCAGCAGTTTACAAAAAACTAGTTCAGACTGTATTTAATTTTATCTGGAGGAATAGATGTCACTATATAAAGAAACAAATCTTATGTAACCCTAAAAGTAAAGGAGCCACGGAGGTGTTAAGTTTTGAAATGCTGAACAATACTTTCAAAGTGCAGTGGTTAGCAAACCTAATCAAAGAGAGAGACAACATCTGGAATATTTTTCCAAAATTTGTGTTTAATTCTGTTGGTGGAATCCACTTTTTATTGAAATGTAATTACAAAATAGAAAAACTACCGGTTAAACTGTCAAACTTTCATGAACAAGCTTTACTTGCCTGGAAACTGATTTATAAGCATGGCTTCTCACCAACTAATCTCTACATCTGGAACAATAAAAATATTCTCTATAAAAATAAATCGTTATTTTACAGGAAGTGGTTTGATCATGGGATTATATGTGTTAAACAACTTGTTAATGATGGAGGACAATTACTCTCTTACCAAGAATTTATGAATACATTTCAGTTTCCAGTCCCACCCAAAGAGTATGCAGTGTGTTTGATGCTGTACCAAGGGGTGTACTGCAGCTTCTTAGAAGCTCAGAAACTTGTGATTTTATTTTTCCTAATGCTGGATCGTTTAATAGTCAGATCTTTGTGGGGGAAATCGATATAACAAAGAAGAGATGTTCAAACAAATATATTAGAAATTGTATTCAAACCACAACTTTACCTTTAGGACAATCTTACTGGAACTCATTTTATGGAGAAATTAGCTGGCAGAAAATGTGGACGGTTGGTGAGAAGTTTTGTTTAAACAATAAAGTTAAAGAAGTTTCATTTAAGATATTACATAAGATTTATCCAACACAAAAAATACTGGCAAGGTTTAATATTGATATTGATTTGTTATGTAAATTCTGTGGGAATGAAGAGGAAACAATTCATCATCTGTTTTATCAATGTGCATTTTCAAAAGCATTCTGGCCTGATTTACAGCATTATATAAGGACAATAACAGGACAAGTAATTCTTTTAAAAGAAAAGGACATTTTCATTTATTTTGAAGAAAATCTGGCTGTTGATACAGTCTTTTTTGTTCAACTAATCCTGATGCTTGGGAAATTCCACATTCACAAGAAAAAATGGACAGACACCAAACCAAACGCTGATCTCTTTGTTTTGGAACTGCCACTACAATTAAAGACTGTAAAAATAAGAAAGCTGTCAGAACAAACCGTGTGCTTCAAAATCTCAATATTCATCCCAGTTAATGAGGTATGTGTACACCCTCACTGGTAAATCCTGGCAATAATGGTTGTAATATTGTGTTCTTGCATCGTTGGTTTTTTGTTGTTTTTGGTCTGTTTGTTTTTTTGTTTTGTTTTTTGTTCGTTTTTTGTTTTCTTTTTTCTCTTTCTTTGGGGGGGTCTTGTTTGCTTGTCTGGTTGTTTGTTTGTATGTATATATGTATTGGATGTGATCTGTAGCTGTGTCAATAAAATTTAAAAAAACAACAACAAAAACTTGGCTTGGCCATGGGCGAGAGATGGGCATCCCAGTTGGCCAGCACATATGGGAACTAAATGGGGTCCCAACTGGGCCATAGCCTATTGTGGCTATCGGTGGCTTGCTGAAATCTTGTGCTTGTAAACATAGTCCGACTAGAAACACGTGTAGCAGTACAAAATGGCTCAAGTCGCTGTAAGTCCTTCATTTCCACAATCTTGTGGACTGAGCACACAGAGTTAAATCTCTCTGCATTCATTTTCAAGCTCTCTGTGTGTTTGTGTCCTTGCGGACGAGAAAAGGGGGAGCGCACATTTCCGATAAGGCGTGTCCTTTTCAAAAATGCAAGAGACGTTGCTTTGTTGCCGGCCGTTTTCGCCGGTGTGTTAAACACACTTTAGAAAGGAGTGTCCCCAGACTATCAGAAGGCGGAGATCTCTGATTGTCTGGTCGCGAGACCACCTCCTGTCGCACTGCTCACCCACGTCCTCCCTCCTCCACTACACACTGCACCCACTGCTGCCAACTCCTCAGTAAGAAGAGTAGCTATTGGCTGTCCTAAAAGTTGCTGGAAGTCGCTAAATGACATCATCACCTAATTTGCATAATTGTCCACATGCATGTAATTGTAATGGCTGCTGTAGGAGAGAGGAATAATGTCGTGGGAGAGACAAAAACTGAGTAAAAAAACACCCTGAATATGTTTAGAACTACAAATGAACCTTCTTTCAGTGATTTATATTAGACATAGAAAATTCTACATTTACAACCCGCCCTGACTGTAAACCAGGTTGGGATCAGAGCGATAGATCAGCCAGCGGCGGTTCCGCGCATGCGCGATTCACTTGCAGTCTGGACGTGGAGGGGTTAACGTCTCCTGCTCTGACTGCAGCTGGGAGGGAGGACTGGGCCGTCTGTGAGTGCTTTG
>NC_065508.1:36129652-36145992 GCF_006386435.1 Epinephelus moara | reverse complement strand
CTCTGACAATAAAAACAATCCCAAATTCCTCTTCTCCCACAATAGATATTTTAACAAACAGTAATTTAACAGATCACCTAAGACAACAACCAATGCCCTTTGTAAGGACTTTGCAGACCACTTCAGAAGTAAAATCAATGACATCAGATCCAGTCTTTTATCTCAACAGATTTTAACTGTTGACACACCTGGATCATTGCTTTTACCTGAGGAAACACTGGAGAGTTTTGCCCTGGTTGATGCGAGGACACTTGGTCGAGTTTTCTCCCAAGTAAAGCCCACAACCTGCCTTTTAGACCCAATTCCCACACCGTTTTTTAAAACATTTTATGGATTCTTTGAGGAACAAATCAACTTTTAGTTATCTTAAGGTATGTGATCTTCATTCATCTATCTCTAAATGTAACCTACTTAACGTTACTTGCCTTAATCTAACCTATGTATCTTTACAATATGGGTAAGGGTTAGGGGTAGGGTTAGGGGGTTATGTAACGTCATCTGTTGAGTGCTAATTCATTAGATATCACATGATCTGTTGTATGCCCATTTTCATAAAATATCATACAAATTGTTATAACAGGATACATTGCAATAATCGAGTAGTTTTTGTGCCTGAACCTAACCACGTTAACCACAGCGTTGCTGAAATGTTTTAAAAATAAATAAATAAATACATTTTTACATATTTGCTACATAGTAACATAAAAAAGCAATATATCCATGGTTTGCAAAAACATACACTTCCAATAACTGAGCATAGCATTAGTTCAGGCAGAAAACGATGTCAAGCTTGGCTCACATCCCAGCTACATCAGCTGATCTCAAACAGCCAATCAACTGATGGATCAGCTGATTGATGGAGGGGAAGTCAACTGATAGATCACATGATTCCTTTCTATGCAACAAATTGGCAAATCTTAGTCAGGGCATCCTACTGAAACTGCCTGCCTGTTGCTGCTTACTCTGCAAGTCTTTGCAACATGCCTCCACCCCAGCTCCTCTTTTTTTTTGCTGTGTCTGACTTATTGGTGTCATTTCTGTTTGTCATTGATGCTGGGGGGGGGGGGGGGGGGGTCTTTCCTGCTGCAGAGAGATGTTCTCTCTATGATTCAGGCTTTCCTCGTTTGCACGTGGAAGGGCAGAAAGGTGTGCTCTCCCCACCTTAGGCTTTCTGCGTAGGCCTAGGAAAGGCAGGGAGGCCCCAGAAAAGAGCCATATCTTAAAATATAATACAGCAAATGGAAATAAAGTTTTCTTTGACTAAAGTGGTCTGAAATAGTTGTAATAGTAATAGTATGTAATAGTAATCTTTACAGGACTAAAAGGAAAAGGATTATGATCTTTGGGTAAATGTGTTCTGTGCCTTGATGTTTTGACAAGTCTCCAAAAAATTTGTTGTTTCACCAACGTCGATAACAATTAAATACAAGTTAGGTAACAGTATCTTTACTGGCTGCTGTGTTAGTTCAGATGAGAAACAAATACTTACTGTGCAACTTATCTATTTTTTTTTTACATACAAACCTCATTTACAAACTGCCTGATGAAAAGCAGCTGCAGTAGCCTACAGAGTGAACTGTAAAGCAGAATTGAACTAAAGGTGAGAGATCTCTGTGTGCAGTTATGTTCAGGTGCACTACAGAAACAGGCAGGTTTACTCTCCCTGAAGAGAAAAGAAATTGTTATGTGATTTGGGTGAAATTGAACATGAAGTCCATTTCACGTTTTAGTGTTCATATTTTGATGATTTAAGGACTACACTTTGAAGTATGTCCATCTTTTCAGATGAGTCCTCCTGGATGAATGATTTTAAAAAACGCTCTGAATAAAATGTTTGGTGGTAGATTTTGTCAAGCTTGAGGCAGAGGACAATTCTTTGCTGTTTGTAATGTAGTGCAAAATGTAAGAAATTAGGCTCCTACGACAATATTTTTGGTGTCTTCTAAGTCCATATGGGCTGAATAATTGTATGTGGACTGAAAGACAATGAAAACTAACTGCAGCTTCAACTGCCACAGATTATGTTCTTAACATGCATAGAGTTTTCACATTAGCAAATTACATTTACTTATAATTACAACTAACCCATAGCTTACCTACTTTTTACCTTTTTTATTATTTTTCCTGTCATCCTATACATTTCCATGTGTTGAAAATCTATTAGCTCACTCTTGAAACCTATTGCAGTATAATTGCTTGTTGATTTAAAAAATCTTTAGCGTATTACCCTGCAAGGATAATGTAAGTCTGAGTCTGATGAGCTTCAAAAGTCTGCTGTTTTACTTTCATACCATACGGAAACAAAGGGAAAACAATAATTGCCTGGAGCAGCAGGAAAAATACACCTGGAAAGAGTTTTATTTATAGAGCGTATTCACAGAAGCAGGAAGTGCTTTCCAGAGGCAGAAAGATAAACACACTGACCAGACATGAGAGGGTGGCATTAACCAGAGGCCTGCTATTTATTGTTGCTGTTTATATATTGATTCATGTAAGAAGCTGACAAGCTTTGCTGCAACATAATGGAAAAAGAGGTAAACTCATAATAAAAGGATGCAACACATAGAAAAGAGATGAAGACTGAGTACTTATAACATAAGTTTGTAAGAAAAATCACAGTAAAAATAGCAAGAAATACCAGTACCAGTGTTTCGAACTGAGACATACTGTATATGTATATTTCACTAAAATGACAGATGCTGATGTTTATCTTGGGAGGACAGTCTCTAAAATAGGTTTGAATTTGGTTCAAATACAGGCACACCATTAACCGACCTGATGAATGAACAGCATAAAACTTAGTGCAGCAAAAATGCTATATCCCTTAGTTATTAACCTGGACTGTGGAACAGCTACAGTGGAAACCCAAAATGTGGATTTTTGACCACAGCAGGTGCTAAGAAGTGTTCAGTTATATACGCCCAGTTGCCAGAAGAAAATGTTTACATTGTACATTTATGCAAGCCACAAATATGTCACATTTACGGTTAGTTTCATACTAGGGATGTTAAAATACACATATTCATATTGAACAGTGCGGTTAGGTATGCATTACAAACCGAACGATTTGTTGAACTATGCTGTTACATTTGGAAAATAAAATGTACAGCTAAAACAGTGTTCAATATAATGGTCTCAGTGCCACTGCACTCAAAAAGGCAGCCCACAGGACAGAACAGTAAACATACTGCCTGCCCCTCCCACCCCCAGACCAGAACATTCTACTCCACTGAGACACGCCGGGAGGCAGCTATATGCTAAGCTAGCTCGTTGCAAGATGTTTAGTAAGATGGCAGCAGCCGATGTTTTTCTGTTGTGTCACATTATCTTTGCATAGGCTAAAAAGCAGGTCTCGAGACAGTCAGAAACTTTAATTAATGAGCAGGTACATGAAAAATAGAGTGACTTCTGGCAAATAGGCTCTGTGTTCTTGCTGTTGTGTGATGAGATGGCTAGTGGTGGCCGGTGTCCCAGTAAAACGTGTTGAGGGCGAACAAAGATCTTTCCCAGGGAGGAAAGGATGCAGTAAACTCACTGTCGTCGCTTCAGAGGACGCTCCCTATTGTTTCCCTGATGATGTTACACTAGCCCTTTTTAAATAGGAATTGTGCAAATTTGCAGGAAAGCCCTATCTATAAGTCTTCGTTCAGCATTGGCAGTATTGGCAGCCACCTACCTACTTTTGTTCATACAGAATGTGCCTTTTTCGGGGCAATGGGGGGCGTGAGCAAGTAACAAAACGTGTAGCTCAGCATGTGACGTAAACAGTGACGTACTCCGAGTGAAGCCGCTGGTCAGTCTTTCGGCGATTCTCTCATAAATTGGCCCGTCCTTCACCGTCCCAGTCATTTGATGGTTAATGGCCTCTTCGTTTGTGAGGGCAAGGAGGGTGTGCAATTCCTTGTCTCCCAGTTGTTCATCTTTACAGTGTCTTTCAGGTTTGTGTTTTCCTCTTGCTACTAGCTGCTCATTCATTAGTCCACCGCCAGTGGGGCGTACGTACAGCATCATCAACAGCTCCTCCCACAAGTCATCAACAGCCCCTCCCGTGGCAGAAGGCCGCCTCGTTCTTTTGAAACCAAAAAGGTTCCGCCAATATGTTTACCCCTACGTGGCGAAAAATTGGGCACCTTGGATCAACTCACCAATCCGGCTCTGTGTCTAAATGCTCGCAGCTTGCCTACAAAACAGCCTAACATTCGCCAAAAATGGCGTGTAAAAGGGGCTATTGTGAACAACAAATGTGTGTTAAAATCAGTAGGAGGAGAGCTGGTTAATGTTAGTTCTGAGCAGCTGATGGCTGAAAATAAGAGCTGACGGAGGTTGAATTGAGTTACATTATGACAAATTTAAGCTCTATTCAGTAAAAATTACTATTGGGCAAAGGTAAATTATAAGGATCTTATGATGTGTTCAAGGTAATCTTGTAAACTTGACACAAATACACACAGCTGTTTAATAGTTTTTTTAAATTTATTTTTTCACAGCAATATATGATAGATATTGGACAGGGAATTATTATATTTATAATAAAAGGGTGTTTGAAACTGTTTTTTATATGTTTTTTTTTTATGTGAAAGGTTATATTAAAGGTTGTTTGATTGAATTTGTGTTCATTCAATGCTAGGAGCTGTTTTTGTTTTATCTGCTGGTAAAAAGACACCCCAGAGGATGGGCCACTCAGTTAGTTGCATTATTGTTTGTGGTCAAAAAATATCACATTTTATGGTATTAGTTTTCACCTGTCACCGTTTCTCTGCTGGAGATTCTGCCATGAAGAGCTATTGTGTATAATCGAGGCATTGTCACGTTTTCTGCTGGAATAGTGCCACAGAGAACACTTACTTTAAGCCAAAACACGATCTTTTCCTTACCATAACCAGGCGGTGGGCCATATAATTTCTATATAGCATACATAATCATGAGCCAGAAATTTGTGTATAACCCATGTAACAAAGAAGACTGAGGTAACGTGACCAATGCACTGACAAGAGTAAAGAAGTAAGTAGTATAAAGAGCGAAAGAGGCAGGTTGGGGTGGCGGATGGACTTTCTACCAGGAGACCAGTGTCTGGGAACATGTGAAATGAAGTGAACTTTTAGTTATTTTAAGGTATGCGGTCTCCATTTTTTTTATACCTTAACCTAATTTACATAAATTTACTTGCCTCAACCCAACCTTTGTAACTTTACATTAAGTAACATAACATCATCCATGGGGCGCCAATACATCACATCAACCATCACATGAACCATTGGATGTGCATTTTCATGAAATATCATACTACCTGGGTATGATGATGAGGAGGTTGCAATAACCAAGTGGTTTTTGTGCCCAAACCTAACCACACATCAACCACAGCCTTATTGAAATGTAAACTTCTAATGTATCGGCTACATAATAACTTACAAATGTAATGTACCCTTGGTTTGAATGAACCTGATTTACATTCACAACACCTTACTGTACATGAAAAGCGATTGTGCCAGTGTATCCAGCAGTTTCTTAGTTGCTTTATTATTCAGTGTTTTCCATTCAGATTTATTTTGCATACTGCAGTAAAATTTGTCCACTGAGCCATTTGCTATTCAGCAAGCTGAAACAGCCTGCTCCTGTTCAACAGATGTAACGGGTCAGGAGAGCTACATGTCCTGCGAACCGTGAATACTTTCTTTGACAACACTGTGTGGTCCTGCTTGGGTTTCAAGATGAAAGCGAGACATTGTTTTTTTTTGTTTTTCTACACTGATGAAGCGACCCACATGTGGCTCTATATTTGGATGTAAATAATGTTTGCTAGTGAATAGAAACCCAAATACCAAACAAAGCGACAGAGGGTTAACTTTGCAGAGAAGTGATGCTGAAGAGGGCAATAGGAAGCAGTGGGAGGTTAGGTGCTGGTGGGGTGTTGAGTCTGTGTGCATCAGAAACTTGTCTCATGCAGAGGTGGGCAGCAGGGATGGGCTGCTTGTCCAACAGAGATGGCTGGGAGAAGGGAGCTGTGAAGCTGTGAATGTTTTGCCAAGGAGCTGCTTGAATAAACAGGCTGTGAAGAACAGACAGAAGAGGAGGAGGAGAAAGAAAGCCAAAAAGGCATAGGAGAGCCTTCTGTGCCGCCAAGGGGGGTGGCAGGGGGAGAGAACTGGTAGCTGACATCCGGGCTTGGTGTGAGAGATTACGGGGAATGGACACTGTCTAGAGCAGAGATCTGCTGAGGAGCCAGGGTCGTCCTGGCAGGGGACACTTTGATGGCGAGCACTCTTGGAGGCTTTACTACGGTGGCTGACACGGGAAAACGCACTACAACTGCCCAAATTTCCATTAGCAGAAATGTGCTGCAGCTTCAGAAACGATGCCACTGCAAAAACACATTCGAAAATCCAAAACAAAATGACAACATGCTGCAATTGAAAAGATATGCTGCAGAATTCCAAAACAAATACATTAACAGTAAATATGCTGCAAATACATAAACAATGCAAAGTCAATAACATGCAAACCCTTCAAACAAATGCAACAGAAAAACACTGCAAGTCCAGTCATCACAACGGATGTTCTCCAGGCCTGTAGGGGGAGCACTAAGTGACTGCTTGATTTTGATTTTCCACCCAAGTAAGAGAGATGGACTGTGGGTGTTTCTCAAAGTCAAGGATCCTTCCTTGGGAAGACGGGTACTCCCAAGGAAGGATCCTGCAGGGGCAAGGCAAGAGTCCTCTCTAGCATTCAGTGAACACACATTGGAACAGGCTAAAGAGTGCGCAGCTGTGCGTCATTGGGGAGGCCCCTACCCCAACAGACAATTTCACACACGTCCAAACATATGTGGAAGACGATGGATGCTGCAGTGGTAGTTGCCCTCTACAACAGCTTTGTTGAAATGGAGGATGAAAATGTGTGGAGATATCGACCTCAGTCAGCACAGAGGAGAAGGAGATTGCACTGTTGGCGACTACGTGGAAAGGTAGGTAAAAGAGTGTTCCCAGGCTTGAGGTGGCACCTGTAAAATGTTAAGAAGTAATATATCTTATATGTAAACACACACAAATTAAACAAAGTAATAGATGAAAGTCAAACCTAAACCTTCCTCTGTTCCATATGTTGTGCCGTCCCGTCATTACTGTGCGATCAATCCCACTGTACCTGTGCTCAAGCGGTACTTAGGGGGTGAGGACACCCATCCTGAATTTTGGCTGGGCAGGGAAGCCACACAGCAGCTCCTGGTGGCCTTGAAGACAGTGAGGCAGCATGGATGGGGCCCAACCCTGGAAACGCTGGTGTTCCTGTTCTGGCTGGCCACTGGATCTGCCTACAAGGTGGTCTCCATGGTCCTCGACATGCCACTCCTAACAGTTCACAGGATCATCCACAGGATGGCAGATGAATTAGTGGCTGTCCTGCCCTTATTGTTTACCTACCCTGCACAGAGGAAGAGGTCCAGGCAGTAAGGGACGGATTCGCGACGTTGGCTCGGCACCGTGCCTTTGCCAAGGCAGCAGGGGCAATGGATGGCTGCCACATCCGTATTAAATGTCCTGGGGGCCCTGATGGTCAGGACTACCAAAATAGAAAGCTCTTTCCATCAATAGTGCTCCAGGCAGTCTGTGAGTACCAGGGTCCTTTCATTGACAGTTTTGTGGGTTATGCACGCATCCTGGAGAACAGCCCCATCTACACTAGGGGGACTACCCTCCACCTGGGTATTTCATCCTAGCAGATGGTGGTTACCCATGTCTACAGGAACCGCTGGCCCTTATCACACCATATAAGAGGCCAGTGAGAGGAATGGCAGGACAATGGATTAGTAATCATCACTCCAGGCGTTGCTCAATCATTAAGCGTGCCTTCGGAATGATGAAAACCCGCTTCAGGTGCACCTTTTTCTGTCATGAATTTGTTAATTGACATTAAAATGTCCTAATCCACAAAAACCCTGTTATGCCCAGCAATTAATACAGTCACATAACAGCATTTGGAATCACATAATTTGTTGTTCTGAGTTGCCATATATCTACAAAGATGTGATGTTTTGCCCTGTCTTGTGTACAGGTGGTGACCGCATGTGTTATGTTACATAACATATGTGTCAGGGTTAAGGATGAGCTGGAGGAGGCTGTAGTGGACCAGCCACCCGCTGAGCATGATGCCGCAGTGGAGCTGCATGGCGGACGGCCTTGGAGAATGAGGTGTCATCACTTCAGGAGGCACCTCTCGACTACGATTACTTTGCCCAGGTGAATACTGTGAATGACAGTGTGGTTGATGACCATGTGCTGGCCTAATCCAAGATGGCCCAACTTCCAATTACACAAATAAAGCTCACTTCCAGTTACAGTATTCTACTCATAATGCCTCATTAAAACCATAAAATAAAATTCATAAGGGCATGTTAAAAGTAGGTGCCCATCTCGGGTCAGAGAAATGAAATTAACATCTAAGTAAACAGCTGACATGAATCCTTAACAAAACCAGTAGACTAATCGTCCTGTGACTAGGATGGAAACCAATGATGTAATGAATCTCTTCATCCATGGTTTACTCATGTTGCTACTGTAGTACTATAATCCACAACATCCTCAAGAGTCAAATGTATTAGCTTACATCATAATTGCAGTGGGAACTGCTCTGACATCTGGGATTCACTCACTATACAAATTGTATGAAACAGAAATATCTCAATTAGCCACTCACAGAAGTGTGTCCCTCACAATGTAATGGTACAATCTGTTTAGCTTTAGAAGTAAACACAAGTATTTAGCTATAGAAATCTGCCATCATGCTGAACTGTATAACTCAATATTACATCTTCACTTGTTCCACAGGCCCGGCCCTGAAACTGAAGCAGGAGGTGATTATGGTCATGGTTTGTTGTTTAGTTTGAAGACACAGTCCACCTTATTTATCAAGGTACTGAGGTCTGCTAAAACATCATATTGATTGCCGCAAGGTCAGGTTGTTGTGTTTTGGTTTACTTTTGTGGGTGTTGTACAAACAGGAAAGCAGGCATTAGAGGCCACTGCACAATTGTTGTATGTTTCTTAACAGATGTAGTCATGCTGATGACATCAGCTATTTCTTTTGGATTACCAGGATGAACTGTCAGATAAATTAAGTGGTGGAAAGATAATTTTTTGTTCACTGCATGGCATTGCCTGAGATGAAAAGATGGAAACCAGACATATAAACTAAGCACAAAAAGTAAGGAAATTCATGTTTGGTAGATTATTTCTTTGTGCTTCTTGGCAATAAATCTTATACCGTTGGAAAGCCTGTTTATTTCCCTTTGCCCTGGTTTGTCCTCTTGGAGTAAGGCAATGAGGCAGGGGGTCGAGACTGTCGCCGACTGCCCTAATGCCTCATCCATGAGGTCAAACCAGGGCCACGTTGCTGCTGGGCCTCTCGTCATTTGTCCCCTTTCCAGTGGCTGGACACTTGCATTCCTAAACAGTGGAGACCAAACATAGGTTGTTGTGATGGCAAACCAGGATTTCTATGTCACAACTATAGTACAACACGACATCTGGGCTTACTGTCAGCGGGCCCAGGTCTTACAGGTTTACATTCAAGACTTACTCCATAACACTTACACAATCCTTTCCATACAAAGTCTCCAACCTTGTATTTTGTTTTTAGGTTGCCCCATATTTTTTTAGCCTGGGCATGGGTCACCTGCCCTGTGATGCCCATTTTCTCCAGGATGATCCTATAAACATAACAGGACAGGAAAAGCAGATTACACAGATGTTAAGGTAACTACTAATTGGACAGTACACTACCTTGACAATCTCATTAAATTAGTATCTCACCGATACCCATTAGCTGCTGTGTCCCGACCCCGAGTGAAGAAGTGCTGATGTTGTGTGCGGAGGCGTTTGTTCCTTGGTCTGTCACAGAAAAGACACACCTGTAATACATTTGTACTGTAATGCAATACCTGATGTGTGACATGTAATTTGTGCATTACTAGTTGGTCCTTCAGTGTGATAATGAGCTCTTGTGGTCAAAATGACATCCTACTGTGTGAGCTGTTATTTACTGATTTCATGTCCATGCAAATTCACCTTAACTTCAGCTAATGTATAGCTGGTGCAATTAGTGTTGACGAGGTGCAGCTTTAACAACCACCCTACAGTTACACTGCGGCAACACATCAACTACGGTAAGTAAGTGAAAATGCCCATAGACATTTTTATTTGAAACATTAATGTTATGTTTGACGATGATGGCGGCTGGTGAGTTGACACAGACACACGTTACTTCTTTAGAACCATCCCTTATCCTATGTAATGATAGCCTCAGTTATCATGACTTCGAAAGGTCTCTGGCGAATTATTTGACGCAATTCATGCTGGCATTAACACGGTTTTGTTTGCTGTGATGGACAACATTAATGGTAATGATAATTTAACAGTGGAAACTGAAATTACTTGCATTTGAACACATATTGCTCCATTGTGGGGATTTTATATCCACACATGCATCCTTCGAATTTCTCCGAAAGAAGGACTTAGTCCTCTGTGAAACTGAAGCTGCTCCAACAGGGAAATCAGTTGGCAAAATAAAGAATATAGCAGAAAAAGCTAACACTAAGAGAGAACTCGATGCTGCAAGAGCCACTAACTAACTAACTAACTAACTAACTAACCAACTCAGGTCAACATCGGCTCTGCTTTCGAGCGATGGCGAAGACTGATGCAGCTTCATCCAGAGCTAACAAGGGACGAGATGGTCGCAGAGTTTCTGCTGGACGGGTATTTTTAGTTTGCCTCTAAGTTTGAATCAACATGTTGGCGTGACCAATGCTTGTGGCAGCCTCTGCGTACACCGGTAAAGTAAAGACGGTGCAACAAGAAGTAAATTCTTCAATGCAATACAGTCGTGAGTTTCTAACAGACATTAGAAACCGCTGCAGAGATCTAACGCTACAACCGAGAGAGCTCAGGATGTGTAGCAAGCTTGGCCTGCTATGTCGAGCGAGCCCTGAGATGACTGTGGTTTCCCCTGGAGCTGTCCCGACGGGGAGACGCCGGCAGCGCTGTGACAGGATGTGGAAGCGGGGAAAGCGCAGAGGGGTTAGCTCTAGGCCCATCAAACCAGCTGTTCCCAGCGTACTTCTGGCGAACGTCCGCTCGCTGGACATGAAAATGGATTACATCTGACTGTGGAAATCCACTAACCGAGGAGTGAGGGACTGCTACGTCCTTGTGTTCACTGAGACATGGATGAATGGTAACATATCAGACTCCGGTGTTGAGCTAACCGGGCTAACAGCAGACGGGGAGGCTGCATCATCTGGTAAGCTCCGTGGTGGCGGTGTGGCAAAATACACAAACAATTCATGGTGCTGTAATGTGAGGAGGATCTCCCAGTTCTGCTCTCAGGATGTGGAGTTCTTGACTGTGAAATGTCGACCCTTTTCATCTTACGATTGCTCTATATGTTCTTTCTTAAATGTTGAACAAATTGTTTTTAAATGTTTCATTTCTTTTTGCTTGGGTTATGCGACATGTCATTTCATTTTTGTGCTGTGCGTAAAATTGACGAATAAAGAAGTTCAGTTCAGTTCATAACGTTATATGACAACACAGCATCCAGTTGCTAATGGCTAACGTTAGCCTACTGTAGCATTATCAGCACGATTGCAGGTAATATAATTATATTTACAATGTCATGTAAGGTGTGACCACCTTAAAACTTTTTTTTTTTTTATATTTTTCATTCATCCTCACCGATCCACACTGCTCCAGTTCTGCCAGTGCACCACCAGAAAAAAAAACATCCCCAAAAGGTTGTTGTGTGTTGTCATGTCACTGCCTTATTTATACAGTCTGTGGTCACTACAAAAAACCCCCACTTAATTTATTGCATTCTGGTGATTTTTTGCACTTTGAGATAGATTAACTTCACTGCTATAGGCAGGTAATGGCAGCTAGGAAACATTACCTTGTATACAGCAGAGAGAGAGAGTGAGAGAGAGAGCGAGAGAGTGAGAGAGAGAGCGAGAGAGAGAGACAGAGAGAGAGACAGAGAGTGAGTGAGTGAGTGAGTGAGTGAGAGCAAGCCAAGACACAAGTTAGCCTACATTACCACTGTCACAACAAAACAAGCCTAAATTTATTAAGAATGCAATATTTAGCCAACACAACCAGACTCCTTCACAGAATGCAAACAGCAACACCACTTAAGGCCACACCAAAGCACACACAGACAACTTTTTATGGATTCTCTGACAACCACATTATGACAACAACCTTGTGTTTAAGCATGACACCATCACCAAGTGATCCGACACAACAATATTACCAAAGCAGTAAGCACCGACCAGAACCATAGCAGCAGTATGATAAAATATGTTTTCACTCACCAAAGTGGGCTCACTTGAAGAGAAAAGCAGCACGTCAGCTCTTCCTCTGGGCAAACTTGTCAATTACTTTTGTACTTTTGGAACAAAGTCTTGTAGCTCCTGAATCAGCTGGCTTTCAATGGACAGCATGGCCTAGTTGCTGTCGTCCCATGGTGTTGCAAGTGAACGTTTTTATCCGCTTTAAGGTCGAAAAGTTCCTCTCTGATTCAGATGTTGTCATGGCCGTTGTTATGATGATCTTGAGCAGACTTATGGTCTCAGTAAAAGCCTCAACCAGGTTGTTCTCATGGATGGATGTTAACAGCGAGAGGGCTGTCTTCCCAGTATGAAGCTAGCTATGCTAGCCATGAGCGACTTCTTATTCGAGAACCACTCAACGTTAAACCCACGGTTACCTTTGCCAGCGCCAGTTTGAGTTATGACGATATCCCGTGGCTGGTGCGGACCCAGACGTTTAATTTCAAGTTTCTCCTACAAAGTCAGGTTTTCAAACCTGTGCTCAAGTAGATAATCCACTTTGTTCATTTTCTCAGAATGAAAGTTTGGTGTTCACGTAACGTTAGCTATAGCTTGGTCGTTTAGCTGCAGTTAGCTCTGAAAAGCTTTGACTCAAATGTTGGCGCCAGCCAATCAACTTTGAAATATGAAAATGACATTGTACACTTGCCTTAAATTCTATTCTTGGGGCTAGGGGCTTCGAGCCCCACTTGTCATCAATGTCATTCTGTGGTCTACTGTGAATAATACATCACCCTGAGCATGCTCACTTTGATATTCCCACGTACAGTACACCCTGCATTGATAGAGACGGGCTAGCCCCATTCATGCTATTTTAGGCCTAACGATTGGAGAATGCAGTCTGAAACAGCATGGCAGAGGCAGAGAGATAAACATGAACTAAAACCACAATACAAATTATATGCGATTTGATAAGAAGCTATATCCATACATAAAACATTTTAGCAAAGGGGCAAATCTTTAAGAATGAATAACATAATTTGTCTGCGGTTCTTTCTGGTGACACTACAGTAAATGACCAGTCACCTCTGGCATTGGGAACCGGCAGGTGGGTCTTCTAGCTCCAGTGTTTAAATCGAAAGGCGGTGATGATGGCAGCTGACGGTGTGACTGCCTCGCTGCCATCCAACTCTCAATATTTCCCTCTGCAGCCGCAACATCATGTTGCAGGCGATGGCGTATTTAAGAGCCAAAGCAACTTGCTTCTTTTTAAGATTGTTGCACGAATTGTCATCTAAGCCTATATTGTTGCTCTTGTCACCATCTCAGTAAGGCCCTGTTTGGTTAACATACTCAGTCAAGATCAACACATGAGGATTGGAAACACCTAACGCTTAAGTACATGTTTGTCAGTCGGACAATTTGCTTTGTATTGCAACGCTCTCAATAATGGAAAATCAGCCATCGCAAGTACTACTTCTAAAGGCAATGCCATCAAACGCAAGTCACCTAAACTGCTGTGGAAACTTTCTGGATACCTGTTGTTCACACTCCTGCTTGCAAGGGATGTGCAGCTTAATCCTGGGCCAACTGCAGGGGACATGGGCCCAAATCGCACCATCCAGCGGCACCCGAAGAGTGCATCATTATCCTGGCCTGGATAATATTGCACTGGGGTATGAATTCACTACTCACATTGATCTGTAGGGGTAGGAAAAAAAAAATCGATTTTTATATTAATCGCGATTTTTCTCAGACGATTCTAAAAATCAATTCTCTCCCCAGAATCAATATTTTTCTATTTATTTTAGGCCGTTTTTTTCACCGATAACCGATAAAATATGTTTATTTTAAAACGTGCTCCTCTGGCTCTGATACACCCGTCTCTATGCCTGAAGTCCCCACTCTTGGCTGTGTAACAATGTCCCGCCTACAGCCCCCACTGATTGGTTACGCTGATTGGTTACACGCAGGGGCGGCTGGCCAATAGAGGGCGATAGGGCGCCGCCCTTCCATGAGCCACAAAAGAAAAGAAAGATGATAATAAATGTATGATTATCATCATCATTATTGTCATATACACACAATATATTCATTATTCTGATAATTTTCACTTGAAACAGCTCGTCCTGCCTCTGAATATCCAATCAGATGCAGTGTGAAGTCGCGTTCCGGCCCTCTGGGGCGATATCAGCCTGGCTGGAAATCGCCCCGACTCACTCTCATAGACTTCCATATAAAATGCTTTTTTTTCTAAATGCAGGCACTCCAATGCAATCTCTATGGGTTCCGGGAGGGCTTGCACCAACGTGTTTTCATCATATGTAAACCACTAAGTATGATTCATGTGCTCCTCGGATGGTCCGATTTCCCATGTAGGCAAGTTGTTCTTACTTCATTGTGTGTTCATGAGCATTTAAGTCGTAATGTGGAGACAACTGTGTTCATGAGCATTTAAGTCGTAATGTGGAGACAACACGGACATTACAAAGAAGATGTGTTGTATTTTATCACTCAAAATGTTTAAAAAAACACGTCGTCAACCGTTTCCACTGAAATATTGCATTACGGTCAGAAACACATTTTTCCGATTATTCCGACATCAAATGAGGCAGCGCCACTGCGCAGCGGTCACATTCAAGATCAACATGGCTAACATTTCCAGCTGATCCAAGAGGCTTTTTAAACATATAGGTTAAAAAGGAACGATGCATAGTGCGCCCAAATTCACACCCGTTCTTCTTTTCTCCGCGACCGTGCGTCATGGCAAGAAGCCACGCATATAACGCGAAGACCAAACACTTGTTGGTAGTCCAGTGTTTTCACAGCGAAAAAAAACGACAACATTACACTAAAATTATGTATAACAAAGCTTTCATACAGCTTTGCACACACATACTGTTGGATCGATTATTCGTGAATGTGTGTGATACCACACACATCATTGTGCTGTCATCCCATCATTCTATAAATAGAGATCAATTGTCTACAAAATAAAAACCTGACGAATTTCTTTACAATCCATTATACAGATCTTGTTATCAGTCACTTCATATAGTGAGGAATATCGTATCTTACCACGTCTTAGGCTTGCGTGTGTTTCTCCCTGTCTATCCACATTTGTAGTCCGGCTTTCAAGATGCAAATATCTCCATATTGTCCAGTTGACACTCCATCAAACTTTGTATGACAAGACCAGCCACTTCACTTTTGCGCATCCAGACAACTGTAGCCTAATTGTGCATGCTGACAGGGCCGTAGTCACCATATACATTGAGGGGGACACGTGCCCCACAAAGGTCAAAGAGCAGTGATACTATGTAATGTGCATTGTATTAAGTTGTAGGGTATGCCTGCATTTATTTCTTTAATCAGAACACAAAATTAAGCTATTATAGCTTCCACTTAGCTATAATAAAATGTTATCTGATTAAGACTGACAACGACTCAGTGAATACCTTACTCAGTTTTATTTGATTAATGGTAAAACAGGTCTCTGTTCACATTCAAAGGTATTTGTGTGGACAAACTGATGCAAATTTGTCTGTTGATGACCACAGTGGATTGTTCAGTCATTGCAGAGACAAATTAATTCAAATTTACCCATTGAACGGGTCACCTCAGCCATCATCACAACAATTGCCCCCCCTGAGAAATTTGGCGGGAGCTGCCACTGGTTACACGGCACAAGTGATAGCCAATCAACACGGAAGCTTCTACATGCAGCGCCACAGACTTGGAGGAGAAGCAGACTGCTAATCGTCATCAAGTGAACATGAGCTGGAGCTCCTTTACTTTATGAAAAGTGTATTCTGGCTCAAATAAATAAGGGCGGCCATCGCCTCTCGATGTGGAAAGCCTATATACTAACATTCCACATTTAGGTGGTCTTCAGAGTTGTCTTACCTTACGTGTGTTTACCGTTTACCTCTGCTTCCCAAAGCGTGGCCGAAATATCGCGAGAACAAGCAGCGATCTCATGCCGTGCCTGAAATCTCGCAAGAACAAGCCGCAGCAGCTG
>NC_065508.1:36124992-36129476 GCF_006386435.1 Epinephelus moara | reverse complement strand
GGTAAGACAACACGTTTACATGTCGTTTTCTATATGTTCTCTGACATTTATCCTAACGATATGAGGTGGTCTTTGTGGAGAAAAAGCTTGTTTAGTGGACTAACTTTGCACTTGAAAGGATGCCCGTTCACTTACGTTTTAACAGGTCTAACTATTATTTCTATGTCACTAGTGACTTGAAACAAATTTAGGACGATAGGAGACGGGTTGAAATAAACCGAAATTTCCCTTTAACTCAAAATATAGCTGGCATGAATGCCACAAATGTGGAAAAACAATTTGCGCATGGTCCGCTAGCATAATGCTAACATATAATTGAAATCTTCATAGACGCGCTAACAGAAATTGGCATCGGCGCCGCAACGGCATTACAATGACAAACAATAAAGTGCAAGTCTCTACATAACAACAACTTCTAACACTACTCAACACTGAAAAGGTATAACTCAACTCGTCTGCCACCTAGTGGTGTGGCAGAGCCGCTACATCAAGAGAGGCGGTACATTAATATGTATATATATATATATATATATATATATATATATCTATATATAAAATGTCCCCGACATCAAGCCTGCACCGCTTCATTTTTTACACACTTCCAGGAAAGGCAGAGCTAGACATGACCAAAGCTGTGTGTAAACATGACCAAAGCTGTGTGTAAACTTTGTTACGTACAGTTACATCGAATCGCAATACTTGTAAAATCGCAATTATTCAGAATCGCAATATAAATCGAATCAGGACCCAAGAATCGTGATAGAATCGAATTGGAACAAAAGCATATCGTCCCAGCCCTACTGGTCTGCTTACTACTGAAGTCGCAAATATGGGTGGCTTGTCTGATGATTCACCGCAAATATTAACTACACCAGCAATAATCTTGCCAAGCGTTGTGACACGGCAAACTGCGTGCAAAGGATAGACTCTGCACTGTCAAACAAATTAAAACGCAAGATAAATCCTGCAATTGTGAAACAGCGGGGCTGTTGGATTAAACCGTGCAGTTTATTAGGCGGACATTTAAATATTATGAGTGCTATTCCTAAAAGCGATCAACTGCATCACCTTCTATATGAATCAAATCTGGACCTCCTATGCCTAACAGAGACTTGGCTACACGAAAACTCCCCTGCTGACGTATAGAAAGTGCATGGCTATAATATGTTCAGACGAGACAGAGCTGAAGGTCGGGGCAGGTTGTGTGTTAATTTATGTCAAGGACAGTATAAACTGTAAGCAAATTCAGTGGTCGAGTAATAATTACTTGGAATGTGTTGGCCTCAAACTAACTCTCTCTGCCCAAATGTCAATCACTGTAACTGGAATTTATAGACCACCTTCTGCTAAAAATGTATTCTATGATAAGCTCAATTCTCTTATCAAAGAGTGTGATACAAACAACATTATTTTATGAGGAGATTTTAATATAAACTGGAGTGATTAAAAATAAAAGGAAAGAGTTAAGGTGTGTAACAAGCAAATTTAAAAAGGAAGAAAAAAAAAATCTTACAACCTGGTTACAGGATTGTCTGACCGCAATATGATTCTGATTATAAGAAACCTGACAACCTGAAAAGGAGATTTAATCTGTCAGCCAACAAGAAGATAGAAGAGTATAAAATTCCTAAAAATCAGTTAACCAATCTTGAAAAGGAAATTAAAGAAATGAATTGGAATGAAAACCTTTTGTTCCAAACAAATAGTTTTATGAGGAGAGTGAAATGCAAACCACATCAAACACACTATTTGCCATGGTAAATAAATAAGGTCACTCATGAAGCAAAAGGACCATGCTCTCAAGATGCCCCTTAAGAATAAGGTGGAACATGAGAGATGGTTATTTACTAAGAAATAAGGTTGTTAAGGAGCTCCCAATGGCAAAAGCAAACATTTTTGTTAATGCTATTAGTGAAGCAAAATGGATGCTTTAATTTTCAATGCAAGAGGTTTACAACAAGTGTGTATGTGTGGTTCTGAAATAAACAAAAGGAAAAATAGCTTTACACTCAATTCTTACAAATATATATGCAACCTTTAAATACTCACTTCTTTAAACATATCTAATAAACAACTCTTAACTAACTTAGAGATAACATATGGTACTCAGAGAGGTTATCAAGAGAGCTAATTAACATAGGCTAAATGAGCCATAGAGACAGAGCGCAAGCTTCACAGCTCACATTCAAAACACAAGTCCAAAAAGTTGTGAACAGACTCAAGTTCAATTTGGCAAATTTTAGACACATCAGGACTGGAGCAACCTAATGACAGAGGCCTCAAAATTGTACTTCAGTGCAATGATTCTTCCACAACTGAATTACTGTCTAACCAGCTGGACTCAAACAGGCAAAACTACACTAAAACCAGCAGAAAGACTGTACAAACAGGAATTAAAAACATTGGATAAAAAGTCAAATTCATATCATCATTGTAAAATTTTAATGAATATGATCTTTTAAATTGGGAAAATGTGATAAAATTTGCAGGTATTTTATTTGTATATAAAATCCTTCATAGCCTGGTACCCCCTCCACTCAATGAATTCATTAAACAAAATCCAAACTCCTCTGCCAGATCTACCACCAGGGGGGATTGTAAAATACCACAGAGACAGAGCAGCTTTAGACAGTCAGCCATCTCCAGTCGAGCAGCACACCTGGAACACTGTACCCATAGGACTCAGGAACATCACATCTCTTAAGTCATTCTCCAGATCTATAAAACTGTGGTTACTGGACAATCAAACATGTTGTCATGATCTGAATTAGTGGTTAATGCCTCATTCCATTACTGTATGTTAAGGCTTATGTGCTTTGGTATAGTACGTTTTCCTTAATGTGCTTTTGTTTTTTTGGTGATGTCACTGTCTTGCTAATTGTGCTGGTGTGCTGTTGTCCTTGCTTATGTGCTTTGCTTTGTGCCTTTGTGTATTAGTTTGTGGCTATGTGCTTTGGTCTATGCTGTGTTTTATGCTGTACTTTTGTATAGTACGTTCTTAATGTTTTAGGTTAAGTGGTTAGGTCATTGTTTTTATTAATAGTGGTTATATCTTGCTGTTTTTGCCTATGTGCCTTGCCCATGTGCTTTGTCTATGGTTATATGCTTGCTCTGTGGGGTATTCCAGAAAGCGGGTTTAGTGAAAACTCTGAGTATGTTAACCCTGATATGAGGGAAACTCTGGGTTTTCAGTTCCAGAAAGAGAGGTAAGTCAAACTCAGAGTCAATCACCATGGCAACTGACTCTGTGAACCTAACCTGCTCGCTGGCAGGTTTTCTTTAAGAAACCCTGAGTTCACCCAGTCTCCTCCCTACTGCCGAGCCTGAAGCAAGCTGGCAGACAGACATGGGTTGTCCGTTTGTATGAATTAATTCTGCCATTGATATCGAGGCAGAATTAATTCTCAATGCCTTACGCCGGGAGAGGATCTTCAGACCCCGTTGCGATGTGCTGTCTTTCCCCAGTGAGTATCTGTTTGAACGGTACCGCTTTTTCATTAGCCTCAATCATTTACCGGCCACACATATCAAATCTTACACACCGCAGACGTGCGCTCTCATCAGAGCAAATGTGCATCGCGCTACTTTTTTTTGTGAATGGTAGCTTTTTATATGATATTGGTGGCCTTGGGTATGATAGTTTTTAAAGGATTCAAATTTCAAATAAGTCATCAACCATCTATATATGCTTAAAACAGCTGAAATTAGCAAGGATTCTTTTTGGGCTTTTGGGGGGCATTTTGCCTTAAATTGACAGGACAGTTAAGCGTGAAAGGGGGAGAGAGACAAAGGGAGTGACATGCAGCAAGGTGCCACAGGCTGTAGTTGAACCCGGGCCGCTGCGGCAAAACCAATATGGGACGCCTGCTCTACCCACTAAGCCACCAACATCCCGTCAAAGATGATTCTGCTTGCTAAATTTCACAAGTGTTAATTTTTTTTATGAAATATATGCTCATATTCACTGTAGGCATTCATGAGCACCTCAAGTTCCACAGGTGTAAAATAAGTTGATCGCTTTTTGTCTCCGGTTGCCATGGTGAATCGAGGTATGTAAGTTGATCGCTTTTTGTCTCCGGTTGCCATGGTGAATCGAGGTATGGGGGCTCCACTGATGATGGCTTTTTATTGTGGCTGTGCACGCGCTTCTGATGATGGCTTTTTATTGTGGCTGTGCACGCGCTTACCTCAAGGTGTACCTACTCAGAGTTGATTGAACTAATTAAAATCAGCTGTTCTGGAACCGGATACTCAGAGTTTCCCAGCTCAGGGTAAGTCAACTCAGAGTTCAGGATTAGACTCGGAGTTTGTTGAACCTCCTACCTGGAATACCCCTCTGTGCTCATGTGCCCTTCTATGGACATGCCATCAATCCATCTTTTATCTGTGCTTTTGTATGTTATTTTAAAGCCTCAGTGTGTAAAAATGGTGAGTAACAGTGACATCAATTCTAGATTGCAGGGCTCACTCGCGCTCACTCGCGC
>NC_065508.1:36114985-36124735 GCF_006386435.1 Epinephelus moara | reverse complement strand
CTGGAATAAGCAACGCCAATATTCACTCGCGTTTTGTCCCGTCCTCGCTTATCTGATCTTTTTCTTTTATTTGGTGGCGTGGTTTCCCTCTTACGGGGCAAAACATGTGTGTGGTCGTCCATTTAGAGTGCGACAGAATCATAAAAGTACAAAGCAGGTTCATGCAGAAGCGCCCCGGACTGAGCTTCACCTTCTCTGTCTCCAGTGACAGCAAGTTCTAGGTAAACGCGAAGGGCGAAGCGCGTGTATCCCTTTCGGCCACTGTATTCAAATATGGCGACGCAAGAGGGCAGCCTCCAGCAGACCGCGCCCTGCCTGTGTTTATATATAGAGAAATCATTCTAAGCCTATGAGAAAGCTTCCATTTGTATGTGAATTGCATTACACTTTAGTAAATATATATTTATGAAAGCAATAGTTGATATTTGCTAATAAACAACCACATAAATTACACATTGTAACTTTAATGTCATTTTCTTATACATATCCCATCAACCTGCCAGGGTTCTGGCATATTTACTTGATGTAAGTGATCATGTGAACTGTCCCTTTCTAAATAAAATTAACATAAATATGTGCTCGTCATAGTGACTGGCTTGCACGCCATTCCATTTGTTTAGCTAACCTCAATATTTGTTTATTGTGTTTGTTACGTCCCACCCTTAAGCGGCCCTATGGGGCTAACAAAACTCCAACACTGACCCAAAAACCACATAAACACCTTTAAAACAATCAAATCCATGGGATTAGAATGGAAACAGGCAAACAAGACAACAAAAATCCCACAGTGAGAGGTAGTAGGACCAGCAGTCTCTGCACCAGAGCCTCTCTCCTCTGCTGCTGGCACAGGAGCTCTTAAGCACCTCCTCCATGCCAGGTGCGCTGCACCTCGTTAACTAATGCAGCACACCTGGGCAGATCTACAAGGTAGGGAAAAGGGACAGCAGCACAGAACACATATACACAGCCGTAACAGTGTTTCATATCATAGGCCCACAAATATTCATCTATATCTCATAATTACCGGACTGTGATCCTCTGCCTAACCCTCCCTATGTCCAAGATTATTGATTTATTTTAAAATGTCTAAGCTATTTTTTTTATTTTTATTTTTGTTCATTTTAATACAAAATGGTAACCACTGTATGTGAATGCATGAATGGGTCAGACCTGCGCAGCACTGGATTTGAAATTGCTTTGTAATTATTATAAGGGTTAGATGCAAGGGTTGTCCTGTGAATGGTCGAGCATATTTGTGCACGCCCTTTTTGGTGTTGGCCACACCAACAGAAGTGAGTTAAGAAGGTGTATGTAGTAGGACGTATGTCCAGTGCAGCTGGGATTCCCCTGAGGAAACACGATTTGCTGACTCATTACATCATCTTCAGAGAGAAAAGGTGAGTACCCTTAAGCTTGTTTAACTTTGAAAGCCCAAATGTAGAAGAAAATGAACAAAAAAAGTTCACCTTTCAGATGTTGTTGTATGAGGCCTTTTCAAATTTCTTTACGTTTTATTAAGTTTTTGTTGTAAATATGTATGTATGTTGAAATGTTGTAATATTGCAACGTTGGGCCTGGCTGCGAGCAGAATTTCTGTATTCTTACTCATGTTCTCTTAACAAATATACAGAACTAGGGGTTTATTTGCAGGGTAGACTTCTTATTTAGCCACATAACAGTATATATACAGTATACTGTTACCATGAATAATATACATACAACAGTATTATTTTTTCTGAAGTCATTTATTAATTAAAAAAAAAAATAGAATAAATTTGTATTTACAAAATGTAGTCTCTGTCCCAGTGTTCACCAATGTTCATTTGCAATGATGGTCCCAAAGACACTTCTTTTCCTCTGAAAAGTAAAGATGAAAATCACACTTGCTGCATAGCGTGTTGGTTTATCCATTATTGCAGTGTCTGCAGCGTCCTCTCTGCGTCTTCACTTTAAAATGTGCGATTTTTCAGCAAGTGATACCTTGTCATGGGGCATGGTGTGTTTGGTTGGGGCTCGATGACGATCACTGGCTGGGAAGTCAGTGGGTTGTTGGTTTTTTTCGTCCACTTCACTGGCATCTTCATCTGCCTCTTCGTCACTCACATCAGTGTCGTCTGATTCCATTTCAAAATCACTCTCTCCAGTTTGGATGGCACCAATCACATCCTGCACACTGTATTGAAGACCTGTCTTTTCTGGTTGCATTCAGAAATGGAAAAAGTAAAAACAGATAATAATAAATATATGGTAAGTATAATATTGTATGAGATAACCTGAAGGAATAGATAGGGTGGATGACCAAGCGTTCATGATTGAGAGCTAAGACAGGGCCATGCCTGTACACATATATATATAAATATATAGGCTATGTGTATGCAAAAAAAAAAAAGTGGATGGGTTGCTCGCTGCTAAAAATGTGGCCCATCGACATGATCTGGTTTTGAAATGCGGCCCAGTTGAAATAGTAATTGAATAGAAAAGACTTATTTTACTAAACACATTCCATCGTCACCATCATGCATGTACTCAGTTGGATAGAATTTACATATTGATACACAATTATTGCTTCTGTGTGTATTATACTGTTTGTTTGTACTTTGTTAGTTTTATTTACATAGATATACACTGCATAAAGTTTAAATGAAATTAGTTTTTATTGCAATCTGTACATTTAATGCAACCTACAGGCTCAATAGTATCTCTTAATGATTGTAAATAAGATTGAAGCGTAGTTTTTAACTGTAATTCCTACTGCAATTGGTACGCATGATTTAATCAAAAATATTAGACATTTTACACAAACTGCACATGCCTCCTCCACCACAGCCCTGCATGTAGGGCTGGTCGCTGAAGCCTTGGTTGAAAAAGCTGCAACTCTTGGCTTTGCCGCGACCTAGAAAAGAAAACAGTGGAATGAAAAGAATAAATGTACTTTAACAATCTGATTTAAATATTTAGGAAAACATAATATCCCATCTCTTTGATGCCATCTTGCCAACCTTGCAAACTCTCCTCTTTTTTCTTAGTTGTTTTTATTTTTTTATATTATTTTTTCCACAGATATACTGTCCATTCTGTGGATTCGCCTTGACAGCTTACCCTGGCTTTTGTTGTGTGTGTGGCAGAAACATCCGATTTCTAAGAGATGTAGCAAACAAAGTCCCTGGGGAGATGCCCACCACCGCTGCACATCCTAATGCACAGCCTGGCACTACTGCAGCGAAATAGAGCTGTAGTTGTATCACTGTAACTTTTGGTTTTATAGTTCAAATTGTGCTCTTGTATTTAAAAACATTTCTGCACGATGTGGCTTGCTTAGTTCAATAACTAGCATATTAGCTGTGTGGGTGGAAAATATTAATGATGGGACCCCCACTGATCTTTATAATAAAAGAGTGATTAATGTCTCATTCCTGTAATTTCTCTAGCAGGAACCTCAGGTGTCTTTTATGAAATTTAGGGCAACAAAAGAGAGTGAGAGAAAGACATTCTTTTCAAAGACGTCAGAACTATAAGTCACAGAAACAGAAAATAGTGGAGGTACGCTCCTTTTAATGTATTTTCTATTATTACTCAAACTCATAAGATTGTATTAATTTGTTTCATTTTATTAATTTCTATTTTCTTCTCTTTCTGCATATTTATGTTATGAGGATGACAGGCGACTCTGTTACAACTCTCACAGGGAAGTCACTTCCAATTGAATTTCAACCTCAGTGGTCATCTGAACAACTGTTGGCTGCTGCTGTAAAGACAATATGGATATGGAAGATGGGGCCCATGTTTTGTACTATTCAAATGCTAAGAAAATTACAAACATCTTAAGACAACACATTCTCACTCCCGACTTGTCAAATACTGATGCTTGATCAGTGGCTCTATGTGTCAACCTATGATGCTCTAGGAACCCTCTAGTGTCAGTTTTGTACGCTTAGGGACAGTGGTGCAGTTTCCGCTTAATACATGTATAATGTCTCTTCAGAATAAACTTTAATTATAACAGGATATGTCCAGCTTCCACTTGTAACATGGATAAAGTCTCTGTTTTAAAATAAACATGAAACAGCGCTTCATTCTTAGGTATAGGCAACAAATGTACTCAGTCTAACTAAGTTACATTTGGAAAAAAGATCATGGTTTGGGTTAAAATAAGGACGCGTTACTAACGACTGAAGAGCACATGTTTTTGAGGTTAACATGATGCCAAGCATTACGTTTTCTATTCACTTACTGAAGAAATGTTGTTAATTAATGTATCTGGCAAGTTGCCAAAATGTTGATAACATGTCAGCAAATTGTTCATTGATAATGTTTTTTTCTATAGTTTTCTGCCAAAATAGGCAATCTCGCCATACACTATCCACTTGTATTGACTTAAGTATTAATAAGAATGCATCCAAAGGCAAAGAATGCCATTTCTCAAAGTTGGTACAAACATTCACTTGGACTGAATGATGAACTGATTAGTTTTTGGTCAAAGGTTGAGTTCACTGTGATCTTGCAAATGTCTCAATCTTGTAAACACAGTTTATCAGTCCTCGAGGAATTTTTTTCAAATTTGGCACAAATGTCAACTTTGACTCAGTGATAAGCTGATCAGAATTTGGCGATCAATGGTCACAGTCACCGTGACCTTAAATCCCTGTCAGTTTCGTTAAAGTGATATCTCAAGAACACCTGGAGAGAATTTCTTCAAATTTGGCACAAACATCAACTTGGACTCAGTGATTAAATGATTAGAATTTGGTGATCAAAGGTGAAGGTCACTGTGACCTTACATCCATCTCATTCTTGTTAAAACAATGGCCTCTAGTTTCGCAGACCTTTCCCACCTTCGTCCCTCCTACCTGCGCAAGTCGGAAAGAGGGAGTTTGGGTTTTACACACATCACACCAATCAAATGAGCCCCTCTCCTCGCCCTTAATCACACCAATCAAATGAGCCCCTCTCCTCGCCCTTAAAGGCGTAATAAGAGTTTACTCAATTCGCCATGGCAGAAGAGAGCAGCAGCGTCAGACGGCCAAACTTCTCCCAGGAGGAAACTGATGTTTTGGTCCGGGAGGTCCAAGCTCGCAGTGTCCGAATATACGGAACTGCGAGCAGACCTCCACGGGCTGATGATGCAAAGGTAGCCTGGTAGGAGGTCATCACAATTGTAAATCAATGTTGCGTTTCTCTCGTGCGCGAGCTCTCTCTTTCTCTCTCGCAGTCTCACTCTGTTTCTTTTCTTTTGACTTTTCTAAGATGACAGATGCTGAATATATACTCCCTATCTGATGCTGTGGCTGTCTGTGGTTGTCTGAGAGGGATGTGAACTCATTAGTTTGCAGCTGTGTTAATCAAATCAAGTTGGGTTTCCATTACGCGTGCCAAACGTGCCAAACTGTGCCAATCCCCTTTGATCTGACATCAGATGTGACGGGATATAGAGATACATTTATATGCTGATTGCAAATAGTTGCATTGAATAGTGGTTTTTGTGGCTATTTATTGCATNCATCTCAGCGCACCTCGGTCTGCCAAACTACCAAACTGAGCGTGCCTCGGGTTGCGCTGCTCGAAACTAGCTCTGCGCGGGGTTCGCCACTCTGCGCCGCGCCGGGAAACTAGAGCCCAATATCTCAAAAAGGCCTTGAGGGAGTTTTCCTCAAATTTGGTACAAATATCCACTTGGACTCAATAATAAACTGATGAGAATTTGGTGGTGAAAGGTCAAGGTCACTGTGACTTCACAAAACATGCTTTTGGTCATAACTCAAGAATTCATATGCAAAACAAATCACTCTAATATCCAACAGGATAAAAATGATGATGTGATGACATTTCATATCCAAAAGGTCAAAGGTCAACTGCACTGACATAATATTCTGTAAAATCACTTTTCTGACCATTATTCAGCGTCATAACTCAGTAACAGACAGGAAGACATTTGTTCAGATACTGAATTGGTGACACTAATCTTGGGTGCCCACCTTGAAACTGTGCTGATTGTTTAGTAATCTGTGCTGCTGGGGGGAAGATGTGTGTAAAGCATCCATGTTTTCACAGACATAGATGCAACCTTACTACTAAAACTTCTGATTTTTTTTTTAGCCCTATTCTTTTCTATTCAAAATTAATATGTACATTTCCACAAGTCTTGTGCTTCATTAAGATGCCTCTGGCTTCTGCAGCTGGATTCAAGAGAAAAATAATCTCCTAACACATCTTTGAGAATGTGGCAATTGTTGGTTTGGGTGCCAACCATGAAACTGTGCTGATTGTATAGTTCCTCTGTGCTGCCAGAAGAAGGTGTGTGTGAAGCATCCTTTATTTCACAGACATGGATGCAATCTGTAAGTGCAAGTTGACTGGTTGGTGGAGGTATACAATCAAGAAGCGGTAATTCTAGTCATTACCTTTTTTTTATTAGCATTTGACCAAAATTGCGATCTTACCCTACCCTTAACCAAAGTGTTTTTGTTGCCTTATCCTAAGAGGCCACAGGGAGGAGTCTGGACGAGAACCTGCGATTCTGGTGTCACAGTCCTGCAGTCTGCCATCCACCCCAGCATCCTCCCTGCAAAACCAGTGTGGCACAAAAATGTAGATAATCATCATCTCAAAGAAATGTTATTCTAGGCAGCGATTACATTCTCACCACAATGAATTATGGAAACATTAATATACCATTATACACCATCAAAAAAGACAGGGATGTTTAAGCTTCACTTTATATTATATTTCAGTTTTTCCATCTACATCTGATTTGTGTACAACATAAATTCCACTCATTACACATTCTGGTTTGACTTTTTGTCAAATTGTTTTGGTTTCAGTTCAGCAGAGGACCCAAGTGCAGATTCAACAGGCAGGTTTAAGTTTTCAATAAAAGGCAAGCTTTACTGAGTAGATATACCTTTTTACAACCCTATTTTGCAAAGCGTAAGAACTATAACTTTGGTGCTGACTGTATGCTGCATGGTGCAGCTCTAAGGAATTGTAGTTTTAAAATATATTAGTGTTTTTCCTCAAATTGGAAATTATGAATGCTGAATTGAGAGTACACTGAGGATTTTACGCTGATGATAAACACATTTGTGTTATCAAATTTTAAATATGTAGTTGTTAAATGGGTGAAACTTTATTTATTTATTTACCCATATTTAACAGTGCCCCCAGTTTTTGACAATACTCACATGATAGCTGAGGTCCAGAGCTCTCTATAACAGTTGGTCCCCATGCCTGTAGCTGAACTATGAGCCTTCAGACATGCACCGAGGTCAAGGTTCAAAGGTCAGTGTTTCAAAGCTGGAGCCATGTAGAATATTCATACTGACATATGTTATTCTCCAGGTCGAGACCTTTCCAAAGATGTATTTGGTTTAGCTCTACGACAGTTTTAATTTTCCCATTTCATGGACACAAGCCAGCCCAGGTGTAGTTTCCGAGAGCACTTGAAGGCCCAGTATATAAAATGAAGCTTTTTGTTTATTTGTTTGTTTGTTTTTAGTGGAAATAGTGACCAAAATGGTCATTACTACAGGCTTGGAGGAAGACCTGAAGAGTGTGGGTTAGGGTTTGGTTAAAATGTAGCGCTCTAAGAAGAGCGCTACGAGGGGCTCTGTGTATTAAAAAAACCCTCAGAAAACTGCTTAAAAACCAAAAAGGGTTGATAAAAGCCCCATTAATAGAATGCTAAAATGCTCTAAAATGTATAGGACCTACTGGACCACAGAGCAGGTGAGTCAGCGGGAATTATTGTGATTAAACAAAGTCCTTCAGTTACCCAGGGTCCCTAAAGGAATGCAGGACCATCAATAGGCCTCATCATATGCATTTTGTAAGTGATCCTGTGGACTGAATTAAGAAATTTGATGAAACAAACATATTGCTCGATGGATAATTAAAAGGAATAAGTGCTAAGATCAAATCAAAACACACAATAGTTAAAACAGGCAACCTACATACAACACTTATAAAAACAGATAAAAAAAAAAAAGATATACCTTTTCTCACTCCAAGGTCGTTAAATACCACCGTAGAGTTCTCAACGGGTCGGGCCGGCCCGACAAACCCAACAGGATACGTGGGTTTGGGCTGGGTTGGGTCGGGCTTCTGCCTTGGTTTGTTTTTTTTCTTTTTATAAAACACAAATTCTTGCTGGCTGTACTGTGTGTTGTTTATTGTCTTTATTGATTTAAAGTATTTAATTAATCAACTTTAATTGTGAAATTATCCTGTATCCAGCCTGTATTACAGGCTGCCTGTATTACATGCTGGCCGGCATGATGACACGTCATTAGAGTAGCCTAGAAAATTAATTTCTAATCATGTCATCATCACTATTATTAGGCTCTCAAGTGTGCCTGCCCTGTATTAGAATGCAATAATGACGCATCAGGCCAGGCACATTTTATTTTATTTTTTTGGGGTTGGGTTCGGTTTTTTCAGGCCCATTACCAATGCGTGCATAGGCTACTATTTCGCAACCCTGGAGATTGTTTGTATGTTTATGATTTTTGGTTTTGGGATATTATGTCAGCATGACATAGAGTAGCCTACCATTCAATCAAAATCTGTTTTATTAACCACTGCAAGCAAGAAAACTTAAAAAGAAAGTTTAAGGTGTTATAAAAGTGTTTTGTTTGTTTTATGAAAACAAGCTCAGAGAAAAAATGCACTAAAACTCGTGCATGTATCAAATGTGATACAATTTTTCTTTTTTTAAAATGTTTAATAACATCCCATAAGGACTGCAGTCTCAAATAATGGGAATTGTCTGGCAATTATTTCATGGTTCAGGCTTTACAGGGTTAAGAGAGTGGCCTTGTGGGAACAGAAGTGACATAGGGGCAACATGGGTAATTTAGTTGCGAATAGCTGAGGCCTACTGCGTGTGTGCCAGATAGTCACTGTCAATGTCTCTGTGTCAGTCAGTTAGAGAGGGCTGTTGTGGACGTGTTTTGTTCATTTAAAATATTTTCCCTGTGAAGAAAGGCTGTGCAAGTTCCTCTGCCATAATAAAAGTGCCTTTCGCTGCACGAGAAGATCCTGGGCTTGTATGTTTACCGCGAGCCAAGGCTTAGCTAACATGCTAACCGATAGCTGGTGGCCCTCAAGACCAGAGCCCCTGCACAAGACGAATTCAAGTCACAGACATGCACCAATAGGAGGAGGCTGAGGAGGCGTGGTCTGACCCCTGACCCTAAAGCTAGTGGGACACAACCGGAACCTGCTGGTAACGACACTACAGTAGACTTCGCGCCCGTTTCCACATTCCTCCAGGGAGGCACGGATCATGGTTAAGATGTTAAGGTTACAATAACTATTTGAATAGATTACGTTATATGGATAAAGTTACTTTCTTGACCACAAACTAACATCAGTCCCTTATGACGCTGTGCCAAACGGCAGTAACGTCGAGCCAAATGGGTAAATTAGTGAACACTCAGATTGTACCAGTAATTCAATGTCGTTGTTGCTGTTTTTTTGGCCCATGAGTGAAACAAATCTTGGATCTTGGATGTGGGTTAAGTAAGGGATAACTTAATGTGGAGGATGGTTCCTCAGCAGAGTCCAATGATTCCTGATAATGTAGTTACTGTAGCAACTCATATACACTGAACAAAAATATAAACACAACACTTTTGTTTTTGCTCCCATTTTTCATGAGCTGAACTCAAAGATCTAAAACATTTTCTATACACACAAAAGACCATTTCCCCTCAAATATTGTTCACAAATCTGTCTAAATCTGTGTTAGTGAGC